>NW_013669484.1:56367-61825 GCF_000517525.1 Limulus polyphemus | reverse complement strand
ATCTTGCCTATCTATCATGCAAAGTAATTTTCATCTTAATATTAAAAATACCTTTATGCATCAGAAAATTTCGAAATTTCATATGCGAAATCATTATAATGTCCAGATAGTTATCAAACATTTCTTAAGAAAAAACTTTATATTTTATCCGTTATTTTCAGTAATTAATCTCTGTACAGGTTCGGTAAACTTGACCGATCTTGCAACCACCATAAAAATTAGGAAATAAACATAAATTATGCATCATTCATTCTAGAATGAACACAAATTATAACACGAAAACATAAATGTTTAGACTAAATAGCTTAAATCTCATAACATTATACATTAATATATATTTATTATTTTTATTATAATGACCTTTCACCCATGCCTGGCTAACAATACAGAAGTTACAATGACGCCGCTCACGTGCACTCATGTTACCGTATCAAATAACATAAAGGTGACTTTGGTCTGTACAAAGTAACTTGTCTTGGCTGTGTTTTAGTCAACTAGTGTTTTGTAAAATACAGTCACAATTCAATTGTTATACATTATATATGTATATAGATTATTGCTATTTTGAAATAAATTCTTAGTTATTTTTCCTAAAACATAGAACAGTAAATAAAGAAGTAGAGCAAACAATTATTTCTTCTAGTTATGACCTTTGTACACAGTTGCTGCTTGCTGTAGGTTGCTGAGCCTTATAAAATTTCGCACATGGAGTATATGAAACAAAATATTTTTTTAGGTTTTATATATACATTTGAATAACTAAAAAATCATAAATTACTACATCAATACCATAGAATTCCACTATAATTTATCTTCTAGTGGTTTTCTAAGCCTTTCATCATTATATCATTATATACCTTGCATCATTTCTTTCTTTTAAATCAAGATTTAAATGAGGTAGGTTGTGTCTATAGTCTGCTCGAAATTTCATATTTTTTAAGAGTAAAATACATCTTAGTTACTAAGCTTG
Organism: Limulus polyphemus; assembly: GCF_000517525.1. Lineage (NCBI taxonomy): Eukaryota > Metazoa > Arthropoda > Merostomata > Xiphosura > Limulidae > Limulus > Limulus polyphemus. Next base: position 60,855 of record NW_013669484.1, on the reverse strand, counting down.
ATATTCTGAGTTTCCGATTGGTTATTCATGTCATATATAGAAGTAAGTGTTTGTAAGAGAGTGTTTCCAAAAATGAAAGGGTGCCACTATGTTTGATTTATTACGTGAGCAATATCTTAGCAAATAGAAAAGATAAGACCTTCATATGTTATATTCTAGCTTGTAAATATCTGTAATTTGAGTTTTTAATTCATATGAAACTATAGACTTAGTATTTTGACTTCACAAACATCTAATTTGAACCAGTGCTGCATTCATCATACGACATGACACGCAAAAATTGATGCTTAACTGTGCTTTTTTAATATTCACTTTTAAATTAAGAAATTAAATAATATATTATACTAAAATTTGGATATGAGTCAACAAATGCAATGACATGGTCTTTGACTCATGACCTGTCTAGAAAGGGTTAAAAAATTAAGAATTTTTAAAGATTGGTTGACTTCTTGTTAATTGATATGTATCTGTATTCAATATTATAAAATTTATTGAATGAAGAAAGGATGGTAAGTTTACTAATTTTTGAAAATCTTCAAAGATTCAGATAAGATATTTAAATAAACAATATTGAGTTACCTGTAAAATGAGTGCTACTGATGTTAGGATTTGATCCAAAACTACAGATTAAGTGATATTCTGATCAAATTTACCTATTATCAAAAAACTGTTTTGGTTAATGTGATTTTTAACTTTTTCTCTGGATAAACCATGAGTACTATTGGTTATACAATATTAATGCAAATATTTGGAACACCATTACTTGCAGTTGTTAGTAGTCTGTGAAATATTGATTAATGCAGAGGAATACCTTATGATAATTTGAGTTTGTTCAAATAGCTTTAATAAATCTAGGTTTTTCTGTATAAGTTTATAGGCAGCTTCTCAATGATCTGGTCTAAATAAAAAATTTCAAGAAGTAGAGCTGGTGGGTGATTTAATCAATTAATTGATATCATTGATTACCCATGTGCAGTGATTACATCGATTAGTGTCTCATAAACCAGTTGAGTAATCAAAATTACAAGTAATTGATTAATGTCATGAAAATAATCAACTAATAAATATTAACACTTCTGATTATTCCAACTATCCAAATAATATCGAAATATTGCCAGTATATGAGTTTGTTGTTAAGCACAAAGCTATATTATAAGCGTGTGCCTTGTGATTTGTGGGTCATGGGTTTGATTCCCATTGCCACTAAACTTGCTCATCCTGTTTTTGGTATTGCAAAGCTACTGAGAATATTTGGCATTGTCATTAGCTTTAAACTGCTGGCCCAGAGGTAAGGCAACTAGCTGGCAGCTCCTGTCACCAGCTCTGATTACATAAATGTTAAATATGGTGTAAATTTATTGTTTTTTGTTTTGTTTTTACATTGTGTTATGTTCCTAATTAATAGTGTAACTGTATTTTTTAATGTTGTATAAGCAGGCTAAGATCTAGTCTAAAACTACATCCAATGTTTTTGTGGAATTAGTAATTATATTTTTAATGTTTTATAAGCAGACATGAATCGAAAGGAAGGGTTCAGGGTGCGAAACCCATCTCCACCCATTTTTATTTTTTAGAAATTAAGAACTGTATTATTTAATGTTAAAAAAGTAGGCACAGATCTAGGGGTTCCAAACCCCCTACTCCAGTTTTTCTGAAATAAATTTTAAAATAGCTGTATGTACTTACCGTACCATATATATAGTATAGAAAATAAACATTATATGTTAATTTTTTTTTTAATTGGGCTTTTAATTACAATAAAAGCTTTTTCATTAGGTTTTTGAAAATCAATACAGCTGGAGGCTACAGCAATCCTTATAAGGAGGCCTCGGCCAATAACTGATTATTTTTAAGCTGATACAGCAATATGAACATTATCTAAACATTGCCAAAATAATTTATTTTTTGCCTTGGCTTTTTCTAGACACTTGCACAGTGTGTCTGGACATTAGAGATATGTTTTCATCAAAACTTGTTAAAAAAATCAATTTTTCATCATTTAGAAGTTATTTTCCTCTTGAAAAGAACACTTTTCATTTTGTTGATGTCCAAAGTAAGTGAAAATGCAAGTGGCATAAATGTATAAGTAACAACTTTTAAAATAATTTTGAATACAAGTATCTTGTTAACTACTGCTTTAATTATTTTTTAAATATGATTATAAATGATGTTAACTATCTAATTTAAATATTTGAAATGTTTATTTTATAACTGTTTTTATTTTAATATCAATCACAATAAAAATATAAGTTTGAAATCAGTTGGTTTTAACCTGTCTGAGCTAATCATTTACAGGATATATATTAACATTATTTTAACTCATTCGGTGCTGCTGAGACGTATATTTCCCAGTACACTGGGTTAACTTTGTTTGATTTATTTAGGTTACTGAAAGATTTTATAGTCAGCACTGATTAATCCACAATACTGTATTATTGTAATGGAAGTCATTTTCATTTCTTTTATTACACGTAGAGTTGGACTTTTAACTAGCCTTGAAAAACAATTTTCCTTTGCATATGACATTATATTTCCATACAAACTCTTATAATTAAAAAATGTAGACTGTAATTTTAAGTGATTATAGCTTTTAGGTAATGGATCATAAATAGAATATTTTGGTGTGTATGAAACACTTTGTTTGTGTGATAGATTGTTACATGTATTGTCTGTGTAATAAATCATTTGGATTGTTTATTAATAATATACATTGTTATACTAACGAAGCCAGTCCTTATTAAGTTACAAAGTTGAAATGTAAAGAGGCTTTTAAATTTATTCTTAGATTGTGCTTTCATGTACTACTATTTCCTGAATTCCATTGGTAATTGTAAAGCTAGAGTTTTGGCTTTATTTCAGGCTTAGTGGATCCATGCCTGGGCAGTAATAGTCCACTTGGGAGTATGTGTCTGATCTGTTTCATTCTATACATGTTTTGATGGTAATGTAACACTAAATATATGTCCATATGGGGGAGGGCCATCACTTTTTGACTTGTTGTTTTACTCTTTGAAATTGATGAGACTTAGCTGGTTGTACAGAGCCATGTGCTTCTAGTTATCTCCCTTCATGGACTATGGTACTGTCCAAAGTGGATTATGATGTGGACTGCAGTGCTGTACAGTGTGGACTATTGTGATGTGGAATATGGTACTCGACAATGTGGAATATTGTGATATACAATGTGGAATATGGTACTGTATAAAGTGGATCGTGATATAGACTCTGGTGGTGTACAATGTGGAATATGGTACTGTATAAAGTGGATCGTGATATAGACTCTGGTGGTGTACAATGTGGGATATGGTACTGTACAATGTGGACTATTGTGATGTATGATGTGGAATATGATACTGTACAATGTGGATTGTGGTGTTATACAGTGTGGACAATTGTGATGTGTGATACAGTATTGTACAGTGTGAACTGTGGTGCTGTACAGTGTGGAATATGGTACTCTACAGTGTGGACTCTTGTGATATACAAAATGTATAGTAATATACAAAATGGAATATGGTGCTCTATGATGTGGACTATGGTTTTGTACAATGTGGACTGTAGTGCTGTACAGCGTGGAATATGGTACTATACGATGTGGACTGTTGTGATGTATGATGTGGAACATGGTACTGTACAGTGTGGAATATGGTCCTATATGATGTGGACTGGTGCTATACAATGTGGAATATGGTACTATACGATGTGGACTGTTGTGATGTATGATGTGGAACATGGTACTGTACAGTGTGGAGTATGGTCCTATACGATGTGGACTGGTGCTATACAATGTGGAATATGGTACTATACGATGTGGACTGTTGTGATGTATGATGTGGAACAGGGTACTGTACAGTGTGGAATATGGTCCTATACAATGTGGAATATGGTACTATACAATGTGGACTGTTGTGATGCATGATGTGGAACGTGGTACTGTACAGTGTGGACTGTGGTGATGTACAATGTGAATTATAGTACTGAGTGGTGTGGTCTATGTCAACTTTAGTATGGTACAATGTTACTTTAATGTGGTATACATGTAACTAGGAGTTTCCTTTCACAGTTTATATATATGAGGAATGATATGGAACTTGCTAAGTGTTTTAATAGAACATATCCATTCATATTTTATTTTAGACCATTCAGTATGTTGTTGTAGGGTGAGCAGAGCCTTCTTAATAATGGTCATAATGATGAAAGTCTTCCGGATATTTTTAAAAAATCCTGAAAACCTCTGGTTTTCTTCCGGAGAAACACATTTTTTAAAATTATTTATCGGATTTTGGTGTTCCATGCCATATATAAGCGTTTATGCAATCGCGTGGTTTGTTTACATTCGACAACAGGGCACCGCCATTTTGTAGTCTCGCAATGCTTGCTAGCTTGTATGAGACCTTGTATGCTTATAATGCAAACTTCATGTCATGTGAACGAGATTTTATCTCAAACGTGCTTTAGAAAATGCGGTCATTCTTTTGTGTACCTTTC
>NW_013669484.1:47727-55367 GCF_000517525.1 Limulus polyphemus | reverse complement strand
TCTCACATGTATTTGATAATCATTGATGTAAGAAAAATGGGGTAACTTGTTTAAGTGAATTTTAAGTACTAAAATGCATCAAAATGCAGGATTTTGGGTGCCAGACCCCCCCCCCCCTTTCATCTCTGTGGTCAGTAACATGTTATCTTGATTACATGTACCATGACACTAATTTTCTTTCATGGCCAGTTTCACCTGCCATTAACTTCTTCCTCTGGAATGAGAAGCACTTCTCTATTCCCACTTTCATAGATATGTAAGGATTCTTGTTAATAAGTTTTAGGATTATGGTATGAGAGTTGAAATTAATATATTTATTTACTAGGTTAAATACAATAAACACATTTATTTTTTTTTAATTCCATCCAGCTCTCAGTTATGAGAAACATACCTGGCTGATTAGATTAGGGTACTTTCTTAGAGAGCACATAACACATATGATTAGCTATGTCAGATGGTTGAATGTAAGAGTTTGTAGATGATGCAGTATCAGTTATTAAACTAGAGAAGGAGGTAGAGAGATTAAATACAACTATGTCTTGACAAATAGTCGGGAGATTAGCTAAATTGTATGTTTTAGGTAAATTTCAGTTTTAATTTTCTTATGAACTAAAACATTGATTTCAACAGAGAAATTGGTTTGATCTTTTGCAGTATAAATTGTGTTTGATTTAGAAACTGTATTATCAGCAGGTTAAATTTTTCCTCTTTTTGATTAGCACAAAATGTAACTTTCAAGGTTTCTTAATCTGTAAGAGAGATAGTTTTACGGCATGTAGTTTTACTAGGTATTACATACATTCTCTAACAACTAATCTGGAAGTTTTATCAGTTTTACTAGGTATTACATACATTCTCTAACAACTAATCTGGAAGTTTTATCAGTTTTACTAGGTATTACATACATTCTCTAACAACTAATCTGGAAGTTTTATCAGTTTTACTAGGTATTACATACATTCTCTAACAACTAATCTGGAAGTCTTATCAGTTTTACTAGGTATTACATACATTCTCTAACAACTAATCTGGAAGTTTTATCAGTTTTACAAGAAATATGTTAAAAAAACTAAAATCTATTTGTATGTGCAAGAAAATAACTTATGAGTTTCTCTTTTTTGGTCATTACAGTATATATATATATATTTTTTTTTTTAAGTATCCAAAAGGAGGAGCTATTTTGGTATTTCTACCAGGAATGGCAGAAATTACTTCATTGTATGAACAACTACGAAACCATTCAGTATTTGGAGAGAAAGCAAGGAGGTTTGTAGAAACTACTACTAAAAATAACAAAGTCACTGTCTATCCCTAGCACTTGCAGAAGTTATATTGATAATAAACAGGTGATATAAGATTGTAGATTGGTTTAAGAAAAGGGTTGGTAGAATTATAATAGTGGTTTTTGTTGTAGGAAAATAGAAGAATAATGTGGAAAAGTGCTGTGCAAAGTAGAGGAATTATGGAAACTTTTGTATAAAAAAAAGATTTTAAACATGTGGGAGCTAGAATTGACTAAAACGTATGTACGTGTAAATTAGAGAGATAATGTGAATGAAACTAGAAATATATAAATTGAAAAAATAGATAAAAATATCAAAAGAAATATCTTGGGTACTAATGGAATAGAAGTAACTTGATATACCTTAATGGAAAAAAGTCATGATTTTTGTAATTAATATATTTTTCATACTTATTTAGGTTTAAACTTTTGCCTCTTCATTCATCTTTAAGTAGTGAAGAACAGTCCCTTGTTTTCAGGTAATCATTTTCTGTAATTATGTAAACTGTTTCACAGAACTAAAATGTTTTTAGGACTGAGTTTAGTCTATGAACTGTACCTTATGTCTATGAACTATTTGTGTACCAAGATGTCATTATAGAACAATCAAATCATCAATTTCTGGACAAATTTCCCAATAATATGATTACCTGGTGGCTGGTGGTTATTCTAGAACAACTATGTTTTATAAATATGGAAGATCAAGAATAAAATTTAAAAAGAAAAGTGTGTTTGTATATGTGAAAACTAGTTAATAGGTGTTGTGTTCTTAACTTGTAATTGTTTCTTCTTTGCTGAGCCTGTGAGGAGTTCTGTTGAATATTTCATCATGCTTTATTTTATTTTGGTACGTTGTATTTTTTTTTATTCAGTGTAGTGCTAATATCTGATGCTAACAGCTTTTATTTGAAGCTTCATGTTGTTGGCCATGGTTAATGTTAGTATATACTTGATAAAGATAGTGCTTTAGTCACTAGTGATCTCTAACATTACTGTAAGCTTAGTATTGATTTTGTTTCTTTGTATATTTCATTGCTGAATTTCTTCTCTGTTGATTGAAAGCTTTTGATGTTACTTTTCTTGGTCTGAGAATGAGATGATGCACTAACTACAATAATTTGTAGTTAATTCTAGCAAAGCAGAATATAACTTGTAAGAATATAACATTGCACAATAATATGTGTGAAAAAAAAGAAAAAAGATTACTTCATTTGTTTTGCCTACCTTTAATTCTAGACTTCTTTTTTTATTTGCCCATACAGTTACTTGTTTCATTCATTTTCTACATTAAATTATTTATTTAAATCTGCAATAAACATAAATATTGATTTCTAAAAATTTAATCAGAATAAATATAAAAAAATACTAAAACCACATCAAATTTATATTTCCAGTTTCTGATCATCTATATTAACCAACTCACTTACACCTGTGAGTAAGAGTAGCAATACAGATACTTTGAGTTGTAATAAAAAAAAAGACGGTAACTACATGCAAGTAAGACAGTAAATGTTTATTTCTAAAAGGTAATATTTATAATATTGAAGTGTTTTTGTTACTTTCTTGAAAATCTTAAACATCATGGTGAAGTAAATATCACATTGTTATTAGAAAAATATATTTTTCATAATACCATCAAATTAAAAAATGGGCTATCTCTGCTATGCTCACCACAAGGAAAGAGCCACAAATATTAGCATTATAAGCCTTCAAACATACTTATGAGCCCATGGGAGGAAAACAAATAATGAGTATTATGGTTATAGATATAAATATATCCATTATCAAGATAAGGCTTATTAAGAAGGTTTTATAAATTCAAGGAATCTATGAGAAAAATACCTTAAAAACATTCAATTTAAGCTTTAAGCTTAAAATAAAAGAATACAACAGCAAGAACAAAAATTCATATCTTAAAATCCATTAATATTTCAAAAATAATCATTTTGTTGATTTTATGTGTAGTTTTTCCAAGTATCCATTGCTTGTTGGAATGGATTGTATATGAAATAGTTTTAGGTAATAACTTGAAAAACATTATATTAGTTAAATTTTCATAAATTATTTTGCTTTCATGTCATTTTTCAGCAAAATGGATAAAGGTGTCAGAAAGATTGTTTTGTCAACGAATATTGCTGAAACATCTGTGACAATTGATGATGTGGTGTATGTTGTGGACACTGGAATGATGAAAGAAAAAAGGCAAACAAAATTTCTTTTGTGTGAAACTTAATGCAAGAAAAAAAAGAAGTGGTTTAAAAAAATACAATTATACAAAGAACAAGTAAAGATCTTGCTTCGGTATTCACTGAAAAGTTGAAATAGTTTAGTTTAGGAACTAGCAGCTGAAATTGTCATTATATTTTAATTAGATGTACATGTATTTTAAAAGTTTGGAAACCAGAATATTTTTATATTTGTTTATAAATTTTTATAAATCTTAGCTTTATTTTATTTACATTGTTAGTGTTAGTTTACCTTTACCAATTCACTTTACACTGTCACATTTCGTTCTCTCTGTTTTTGAAGCTTATCAGTTACAGATATTAAATAAAGAATGTTAATCACCTCATAACAAAGAGCTTGGTGAGTATAATCAGTAACATTGCAATTGGCCTAAACTACTTGGTACTGGTTTTTTGTTTTAAATATCAAATGTTGTTCTTCATTTCTCATCATACATCTATGTTAGCATAATATCTTTGATTCTTTCTGTAACAAGTTTTTAAATTACTTTCACTTTCAAATTATGTCCAGCTATTTATCTGTGACTGGCACTAAGATCAAGGTACAAGAAATTCCTCTTTCTTTATTATAACAACCTGATTTGCTCTGCTTGAATAAACTGTTTATTTGATGTTAATTATATCAGCTAACCTTTTATATACTGGATGGGGGTTGTTATTGACATCCCTTGTTTTTGTTTTACTTTCACAGAGGAAGTACTCAGTCAAATTACATGAATCTTGGTTTAAAACATGTTATATTGTATCACGTTTTGACTTTAAAATTATCATATACTTCAAAGTTTTGTTCTGTGATACATTACAACTACTTTCTTTCATTTTAGAATTTCAGTTGTTTTTAATATTGATCAGAAAGCTCCATTTTATACAGAGCCTTGTAAAAGTATTCATCCCCTACCAGTAATGTCACATTTTGATGAAATACAAATAGTGTAAACAATTTTTTTTAAAGAAATTGTTTTTATTCAAAACTCTAATGATCAAACTTAACAATGTTAGATGCGAAGGAGGTTGAATGTCAGCTAAACCTGCAAAGAAAATATATAAATTGAAATTTGCTGATAGCATAACTATTCAAGTATTCAGCTCCCCTATCTCAGTACTTGGTGGAAGCACCTTTGGCAGCAGTTACTTCTGCAAATCTTTTTGGATAGGTCTCTACCAACTTTGCACATTGGGATAGTGTAATTTTCGCCCATTCTTCCTTGCAAAATTACTCCAATTCTGACAAGTGTGTTGAGGATTGTTGATGGACTGCAATCTTCAAGATTAAAACATAAAAAGATTATAATGACAAAAAGTATACAATCAAAGAAAAAAATTATTTTCAATTTTTGTAGCAGTAATTTGTTTCCAAGACGTTTTTATTCTTATACATTAAATGACTACATTGTTTAAGTTTTGGAACTAACACTTTGATTTGTTTTTCTTAAACATTCCTAGTATGTTTTATGTTTCTCATCAAGTTAAATATTTATATTGAAGATATTTTTTGTTCTTGTATGCTCCAATGACTCAAGAACAACAAATATGTTAATATTGTCAAAGTGATTAATCATGATATTTGTTTTGTCTGTAGATATGATCCTAGTAAAGGTATGGAGAGTTTAGACACAGTACGGATATCTAAGGCCAATGCAGTTCAAAGAAAAGGAAGAGCTGGTCGAGTACAACCTGGAGTATGCTTTCATTTATTCACAAGTCATCATTTTAAAAATAACCTCAGACACCATCCAGAACCTGGTGGGTATATTGGTAACATAAAGTGTATATGTGTGTGTGTGTATATATATTTTTTTAATGTAACTTCAAACATCTAATTCATTCATTATTTGGTGTGACAAATATTTCTACTTTAATTGTTGCCATTTTGTATTACTTTGGCTTTGAGCTCTTGAACAAATAAAATACTTATATTTTTTAAAGATACTGACATAATTAAAAAAGTTATTACATTTTTTTACTTGTTTTTTCCATAAAGAACGATTAACAACTAAAATCTCAAAGGACTTGTACATCCCAGAAGGGCTTTATGAATATCATAATTCTTACCTGGCTTCTTTGGATTGGTGGTTTAAGCAATAAAATTACAAGTTTGTGTACTAACCATTAAAAAAATGAGAAAATTATGCATTATTTGCATTTTTTGGTGCTGAGACATATTTAACTACTTAGCTCAGCACAATAATTGTTATAATACTTCCTTTATAATCTTCCCTTTGTTAACATACTAAAAGAACGTTTCATGTCGTATTGGAGAAAATGTATAAAAAAACAACATAATTCAGCCATCATTTTCTATAAGTTGATTAACATCTGATAAAATAAATTACAGTGACATAATTTGAAAAATGAACTAGAAGAGAAATTTTGCTGTGAAGCCTTTTTTGAAACTATTATTGTATTAGAATTTGATGGTTTTAGAGTGAGAGAAGAAAAAAGTTCAGATTTAAAAATGTATTTTGAAACATTTCATGTATAACTTATTCTGGACTTTAACAGTTATTCTACATATGCACACAAATTTTAGCTGTACAATATTTTGTATTCTTGTGGTAATATTTAAGAAATTTTAAGATATTAAGCTCAGTAAACTGTTTAAACAAGCCAGTATGGAAACATAAAATATTATGTAATAATTGGTATAATTATAATGAATATAAAAAATACATATGTACAGCATTCATGCTGAAGATACATTGTCTAGAAGAAAAAATAAAATTCTGAGTCAAGAGACATTAATAGAAAGAGATGCTGAAAGAAAGTGAATGGCATGAATAACTGGAAAGGGTATTTCTCTGTACATAACAAACAGGCTTCATACCTCAAATGTATACTATCTAGAATTAAAATTTGTCTTGTAATTTAGTATTTTTTTTCATCAGAAATGAGTTAATTGAATCCCAAATAATAATTTATCAACCTCTGCTGCAATTTTCTTAAATAACTGTTTTTTTTTTAAGGTTTATATATATATATATAGAGAGAGAGAGAGAGAATTAGATAGATACACACATTCAGCTCATGAAGCTCAATATCAACTAATTCCATTGAGTTGAGGTAAAAATGAAATCATATTTTGACTTGAATTAATTCTTTAACCCTATTGCCCTGGGTATCCTTTACTGCCCATGACACAAGGTTTTAGTGTCTTACATTCAAATTTTATTAAACTACTTTTTGTTTATGTTATACCAATTAGAATAGCATAAAATCTTAGCTAATAATCCATATTTCAATAGTTTACAGGTTTTAAGTTCTTAATTTTACAAGAGAATATAAAAAAAAAATGTGACCCTTGTGACACATTTTGTCTTTGCATGTCATCATCCTTTTTCATCCATCACACCTTGAAAATGTACGAAATTAAATGTAAATTACTCTATAAAATTGTTATTGTTCAGACAAATCATAATTTTTATAGTCTTCAATTTTGTTTGGTTACAGAGCTATCGATTAGAAAATCAGACCCCTTCTGTCACATCTTCTCTTTCAGGATTTGTGAATAGTTCTCTCTCACGTTTCATTATATATTACCTATAACCAATAGAAACTCAAGGTTTTCATCTATTAAATGGCGTATTGTATAACGTGTATTCTGCGCAGAATATCGTTAATTTCACTCACAATGCAAGATTCGTTCCCATGGGAAAGTTAACGACTACCTTGGATGAATTTGTAATGGCTCTTATCGCATAGTTAGAAAGCCAGTAAAATTTTGAGAAGTAAGGTAATTTGTCTACTCTTTGCATGTTATTAGTTTATATTCTTTGGTGCATTATTTAATAAATAAAAAATTATTAAGTGCTTTACTATCTATGGTATAAAAAAATTAGGATTAACTCTCTTCGAAAACCCGACAGCAAGAAAAAAGAAGATTAGGTAAGTACTTTATTTCTTGTTTTTCATGTTTATTCTTTATGTATAATTAGAAAAGTAACTAAAATCTAAAAATATGTATCTTTTTTAAGTTATTCAAGACTAGATGAGGTATAATAAGTAATAATAATAATATAATTGAAATGGTTCACAAGGCACACACGTGAGCAGCTTGTGGGTAATGTAATTCGATAGTGTAATGTGAGCTGCATGTTCCCCGAGTGATTTACAAT
>NW_013669484.1:30659-46856 GCF_000517525.1 Limulus polyphemus | reverse complement strand
GTTCTTCATTCTAAAAGGAAATATATAAAAAATCCTGAATTTCCACTAGTGTAACCACACATGACAAATTTTGTCTTAGCATGTCATCATCCCTATTTTATCCATCACCCCTCGAAAATGTATGAAATTAAATGTAAAATGCTCTCTATAAAATCGGAAAAAGATCTGTATTTTTAGATTTTAGTTACTTTTACAATCATAAATAAAGAATAAATATGAAAAACAAGAAATAAAGTACTTAACTGATCTTCTTTTTAATTGCTATCGGTTTCGAAGAGAGTTAATCCTCATTTTTTATACTATAGATATTAATGCACTTAATAATTTTTTATTTAATTAAATAATGCACCAAAGAATATAGACTAATAACATGCAAAATATAGACAAATTCACTTACCTCTCAAAATTTTCCTGGCTTTCTAACTAAGCAACAAGAGCTGTTACAAGTTCATCCAAGCTAGTCATTAACTTTCCAACGGGAACAATGTTGCTACTCTGAGTGAAATTGACGATTATCTGTTCCGAACACAGTGTTATACAATACGTCATTTGATAGATGAAAACCTTCACTTTCTGTTGTTTATAGGTAATATATAAAGAAATGTAAGAGAGAACTATTAACGAATTGTGAAAGAGAGGTTGTGGCAGGAGGGGTTTGATTTTATATGCAATAGCTCTGTATCCAAACAAAATTGAAGACTATAAAAATTATGCTTTGTCTGAGCAATAACCTTGTGAACCATTTTAATTATATTATTATTATTACTTATTTTACCTAATCTAGTCTTAAATAACTTCACACAGGGGATGAGCAGCTTGTGGGTAATGTAATTCGATAGTGTAATGTGAGCTGCATGTTCCCCGAGTGATTTACAATTTATAATGGCACGAATAGTAGTTAGACATGGTTCAAAGGGCAATAAAACAATAACATTTAATTATAAATAGATGTATAATGTTACGAACTAGAGCTACTTAGGATAAATGAATGTAGTTTCATGTTACAATTTAAAGTCATTCTAGAAAGAAAAAAGGTTAATTTAGGTTCCTCGATTTTTTTTTGGTGGTTACGCGGTCAGTCGAAATGACCAATCTGGTAGGGTAGAGAAAATAATAGATAAACTATAAAGTTTTACTGAAGAAAAAAAAACGTTTGAAATGTATTTAGGAGATTTTAGGGGTTACACAAAGGAAATTTGAAATTTTTGAGATGAGGAAAAGTATTTTTGATTTTAACATGAAAATTACATTGCACACGGACTATTCAAAACAAATACTCAATATATTAATGGACAAATTTATATTTTATTTTATTAAAAATATTTCACTAAGAAATATGAGTAATATTAGGAAAAAGAAATATTTTGCATAGTTGGAGGTGTTAGGCCTTAATTTTAAGCACTTCTGTAGTTAAGAGTTTATTTGTATACAAGAGTCTTCTTCTAAAAACAAAGGAAAAGCTACTATGAAAAAACATTCTTATGGGAGTATGGTATTATAGAAAAAATAAATAAAAGAATCAGCAAAGTTGGTGATGTAAACAGAAAGCTGACCCTTCATTATTCAAATACAAAGAAAGTTAAGACATTGAAATAGTGTAATGGAAATCTTGTAATTTTTGTAGAAATTCAACGAATTCCATTGGAACAGATAGTCCTGAGAGTAAAGTTAATGCCAATCTTCGCCAAAAAGTCTGTTCTGGTGAGTAGAAGTACTACATGTTTGTCCTAATAAATACATATTGTGACCTCAAGTTTACAACTAACCTATATTGAATTGTTTTAAAGGTAGTGGATAAGTTCATATTTTTAGAAAAGGGAGATATATTTCCTATGCTTGGGTACCTGGTTGTTGTCATTCTCTTGTGTTGATGGATTTGTCTTAGTCTGTAACCTGTTTTTATTACTGAAATTTAATCTCAATGATATGGTTCAGCAGAACTACATCTTATTTGATGCATTTGTCAGCTGTTGGTTTTTAAGTTCTCACATCTAATATAAAGCTATAGTGTACCATAATAAAAATATTCTGAAATTGGGTACTATTTCATATTATTAACCAATTAACTGCGGATGATGGATATTTCCGTCATTTAAGTTCTATGGCTCAGCTGTGAATGGCGAAAATATCCATCAGTCACACATGTATAACTATAACTCTACGCAAATGACGAAAATTACTGTTTTATTGTGATTGATGGCAACTCAGTGTTATCTGTGAGTCAGAAAACGGCAACTGAACTGCTCCTGCCGCAGTTAATGGGTTAATGGCCCCCATAGCTCAGCTGTAAGTCTCAAGATTTATAATGCTAATAACCAGATTTCACTACCTGTGGTGGACATTGCAGAGATAGCCCATTGTGTAGCTTTGTATTTAACTACAAACAAACAAAGTTCTAATGGTTTGACTGTAATAATGAACCATTGGAAAAATTGAAAAGCAGTTCAACCTTAGTGTCTTTTGTAATGTATTGAATGTAATATGTACATACACTTACAATTATATAGCTATATTAAGTATATCTGAGATGACAATACCTTTCTTAGATAATGAGAAATCTTGACTAGTGACCAGTGCTACTATGTTTACAATATTTGAGACCAATGTTATGCACATTCTTATATATTTTAAGATGTTAGAAGAAATTGTAATTGGAAAAATCAGAAAAGAAAGAATTAGTTTTTTTTTCATTGTATTAATGTCACTAAAATAGAATGCTGCATCAGGAGAATGTGTCACGCTCTTATTGGTAAACGGTTGCCACATGCTTATTTGCATGCAAAGACATAGCAGAACCACATTAAACGTGAGGTAGTTGGTAGTTTCAGAGCTAGTTGCGAGCTAAAAAATTTGTGAATATAATGGGGAATACTGAACGAAAAAGCTGTTATGTGAGAGGAGGTAAGTATCTGTAGGAAAGACATTTTCTCTTTTGGAAAACTATAACTTTTGTGGAAATCATGCTCATCTTAAACCTCATAATTATATTATTATTTTTCAAGAGTTTGTGTAATTTACATAAGTTATTGTAGTCTTAATGAATGAAATAATTTTGCTGTACATGTCACATTAAGAAAACTGGATTGGGTATTTGTTGTTTTTTACAATGAAAATGTTCCCCACTGGCTCATGAGGGGCCTGTTAATAAAATAAAAATCATATCTAAATATAAATGGCAGGAAGATGATTTACAAGTGAATAAAAACAGTTTGCACTTAAAAATCCAGAAAGTAAACTAAAGCTATGTTGTGTTTTTTGGTATGTTTATGTTTTCATTCTTTTGTTATAGTTTTATTTCATATTTTAATAGTTTTGTAAGTACTTTCCAAAAGTAATCTGATTGGTATATCATTTCAAAATTAGATTGTTTTATTAAAAACTGTAATGATACTACTACCGACTCTGTAAAATATTGTCCAATTTCTTGTCCTTTAGTACTGTTTTTGTTGCATTTTCACGTGTTAATACTATTAATATTTGTTTACTTTGTTCCAGTTATGTAAACAATATTTATTTTCTCTGAAAAGTGAAAATATAATTACATGTATTAAGCTTTATGTTTCAGATCTGTTTGACACAACACTAGTTTCCGTAACTTTATGATGCAGTTAAATACATCTTTTATTATAATGATAGTTTACATGAAATCTTAATATTTATCATAAAAGAGTAAAACCTGAGCCAAGAAAAAATATTTTTATGATGCAAGGCTATTTCAATTTTTTCTAACTTGCAATATGACCTGAAATAAAAAACAAGATGCCAGTTTGGCTAAACTTTTAGTTTGTATGTGTTTTTGCTGTGATGTATTGCATTTTACAAATGAATAAACTGCGTATGTGGAACCAGCCAGGCAATATGACCTGAAACAATGTAATTGGAAGGTTAAAGTGTAAAGCTGGGTGGTTAGTGGAATTTGGTAATCAATTAATCAGTAGGCAAATTAATTGATTATTCTCACAGGAGACTTTAATAGTTGGAATAATTGAAAATAGTAATAATGAGAAACACTAATTTTTATTAATTGATAATGTATTTTTGCAAGTTGTGACACTAATCAATTAAGCTAAATGTCCTTGAATTAATCAAAAATAATTATGAGAAATAAATATGGAAATAATTCAATTACATGTATAGTTGGAATGATTGAAAACAGTAATAAAACTGGAAGCACTAATTTCAGTTAGTTGATTATTTTCTTGACATTAATTGATTTAATAGTAATTTTGATTCATTTGTTATTTTACATGATACTAATTGATGTAATCAATGATTATAGGCAATCCAGTTAATTGCGTAGCTCCATTAACCCTTTATGCAAGGCATCTGTTGATGTGCACATGTCACAACATTTACAGAATAGCATTCAAAATTTAATTAGACAACTTTATTTTATTGTTTAACCCATTAACCCTTTATGCAAGGCATCTGTTGATGTGCACATGTCACAACATTTTACAGAATAGCATTCAAAATTTAATTAGACAACTTTATTTTGATTGTATGTCAATAAACTTAGAATCAGAATGTAGTTTATAATTAATTTTGTATTATATAACTTCTAATTTCTTAATTTAAAAAGGAAATACTTAAAAAATTCTCAATCTTCACTTGTGTTGTCACATGATGTGTCTATGTTTTAAATTTTTCCCTCATTTTAGTTTGTATAACTTCAATAATATAGTTTTTGCAGTGTCTAACTAATATAACACAAGCTATAAATAATGATAAGGTCAAATTTGCAATTTTATATTTTTCTCTATTTACTGAGCTATCATTGTATCTTTCCAACCCACAATAGAAAAGCCCTGTCCATTTATCCTTAATTTTTAAGGTCAATTTTCTAAACCACATATTCTTAATTGATGTATGTGTTTACAATCAACAGATATATATATTTTTTACTTTTTGAAGCTTCTGACTGTCTTTTTAAATATGATGTAAGTATAAGTTAATCAAATGGAAGTGATTGAGATATGTGCAAGCAAAGCTGTTGCTTATAGCAGTAACTAAATTTTTTAACCATATTTATGGTTTAGTTAAAAAGCCATTTAAATGATTGTAGTTTTGGGACATTCTATTCTTGAATACATGAATTTTTGTTTGAATAATAAACTTAGACAAAAAAACTAAGCCTATTTAGCTAAACATTTTATGTCTGTGTACAACAATCTGCTAATGTGTTTTTGCTGTAATATATTGCTTTTTACAAATGATTAAACTGCTTATATGGTACAAGCTAGGCAATAAAACCATAAAATTAAAAGAAAGTAGATGTGAAAAGGTTAACAGTTGAAATTGTGAATATCATTAATTGAAGATGTGACCATGAATGATGCATTCAAAGACAAAGAAAAAAAGAGTTTTTGTTAATTTCCTTTCATAACTTTGAACTTTTAATTTCGAGGTACATTCAAATTTAGCTATTAGTGTTACAGTAGAGATAATACAAGTTTTATCAAAAAAACTTATGATATTCATTTAAGAGATTTTAGAGGTTATGCAAAGTGAATGTGAAAACAGTAAGGTGAAAAGAAATATTTTTGTTTTTAGCATGAAAATCATCTTTCACTCATATTGGCTCAGTAAAGGTTTTGGAAATTCACAGACAAATCTTTGGCAATGTTTACTAAAAGCTTGCAAAATTTCATGAAGATGTACTTAGTAAATTTAGAGTTCTTGTATGTATAGCTTCAACATTCTGGTGCTCAGACCAAAGGACCAAGCCATGCACAAAGGTTCAAAGTGTGAATGATTTATTGTTATTCTCAGTTTTAACTGTGGCCTTATCAGCTTCAAGATTTGAGAATAGTACGTGGTCTACCAACATTTACCAACAAATAAGTTTATTTGTTCCTTTTAGTCTTGTCAAAATATAAATCTAAAAGATGTTTTTCAGTTGAGGTTTATATATATATTTAACATCTAATATTTTAGGATGTTTTGTCTTCCACTTTGGAACCTCCACCAAGTGAGAGTGTGAAAATGGCTGTCAACAGACTACAAGAGCTGGGAGCTCTTGATAAGATGGAGGTTAGCATTTTGTTAATTTTGACTTCAGATAGAATTGCATTTAAAGCACTAAAATTTAGTTCAAAGTCATTAATCTCTTATATGAATGTAAATTTATATAAAAGTTATGTAATTAATAATACTAATTTCAAAATGAATTTTTTTGTTATTATTTTCTGTGTATTTTCTCAGTCAAGTCACAAAGTATGAAAAACTCGTCATTTGGCTTTCATTGCCAGTTTAGAACTTTTTAAAATATTTATTTTCTAAAGCTATTTGATTATATAACATTTGGAGAAAATGAACATTGTATGTACATAATTATTTAAACACAACAAGCTCAAATGAAAAAATTATCATTTTATGAAAACAGTGTGATAAAAATTAAAATGAGCAGTGAATATGTGGAATAAGAATAAGTAAGGGCCTTATTGTTCAATCGTATTATTATTAAACAGCTCCTTGGTATTTTGTAAATAAACCCATTTTGGTTTGACTGTTGATAGATTTTTTTATATCTTGTTTTATTCTTGTTGTTGGACACTTAAAATATTTTTGTAATAATCTTTTCATTAAAATTTTCGGTAGGTGAATGATAAAATAGTGTAATTTAGTGTAATAAATTGAAACAATCATGAGTAAATGTGCATAAGAAAACTTTTTATCAGGACTTGACACCATTAGGATATCACATTGCATCTTTACCTGTGGATGTTAGGTAAGTTGTTAGCTTCATTATATAGATCATAAATTTTAAAAATGAGGGAATATTTTAATTGTTAAATAAATCACATTTTTGAGAAATAACATCTTTATTGAAAGATTTCACCAATGTCAAATGGAATGATTACGACATGTCAATAATTCTTGAATGTTCAATAGTTGTGTTAAAACAAAGTTAGAATGTGTTGTAGAACTTCCTGTTTATAAATGAAAAACAAGTGTACTTGTAATATAGTAGTTATTAGAGTTTAAATCTTTCACTGTATTGTGTTATAGGGCCTATGGCGTGATATCTATATGTATTTGTATGCTTTACTGTAGAATCTATAGGATATACTAACCTCCTGTCTTTATATCTTCACAGACATATATGCCTTTGTTAATTTAAAAATATAAAGGATCAACTGTGCTTTAATTCGTAAAAAGATATTTTTCTCTCTACCATTCCATAGTTAAGCACTAGGTGACAGTTCCAGGGTTTGCACTAACAGACACTAACTCCTTATGTGGAGACTGATTGCCTGCTTTGTTGAAGATAGAAGAGAGTTCTGTAGATAATTTTACCAGTGGCCTTCTGTCTGTATAATGTCTTATTAATTTTCTATCTACACCATACAGTACTTCGTTTTTCACCAGTTTCATTCCATCCAAATGTTGTGAAAGACCTTCCATCATTGCCATTTTTGGCTTACTAATGAAGAAGTCAATATCCTGTCACTAGAATTGTATGAAATTTGATATAGGGGCCTTTCTTGCAAGCTGGTCAGCTTCTTCATTTAGCTTTTACACAAGCATGGCCCGGCATGCATATCCATGTGATTGTCTTATCACACAGTTTCCTTGTCTTTAGCCATACATCTGGGGTACAACCATTCTAAACTATATGTAGTTCAACATGCGAGTCATTTACAAATATTATGTTGGTGACACTGTCTGTTTACAGTTTATAGCTGTTACTTTCAGCCATACAGAGAAGAGCCTTCTTTGCAGCTTAACCTCTATCCTTATGTCATTTTTAGGAAACTTGAATGCTCTACCATCCTTATGGAGGATGTTGTTGCTTTGTAAGACAATGAGTTCCCAGCCAGCTCTCTAGCTATCTGTGGTGTAGGAACCATCTGTGGCTATGATGACAGTTGACTGTCCACCACGGTTTTGAATAGGTGCTGACAGGTACTTTTTTTGCTTACCCCTATCATCCCAGAAAAGTCAAAGCAGCTAATGTAAGAGAAGCCTTAAGATTTATCCCAAATACGTTTTGAATACTGGGTGCCAGCAAACTGTGTCTTGCATATGCGTATATTCAGATGAATAAATTTCAGTAAGCCTCAAAATGTCATGCAAGTCATTTTTTCCAATGCTACTAAAAGATGAATGAATATAATATCACAAAACAAAGGATTCAACCATGAAATAAACAACCTGTTTTAGTGGCTTTGAAAATATATAGGAACAATAGCAACATTATATCAGAATTACCAAAAAACATGTTCTGTATTTGGAAAAAACATTGCTGCTACAGTGAAGGAATTAAAGTAAGTTATGTTTATAATTTATTAAGTTTGAAATGTTTATGAATGAAAATCTTTTTATTTGTCTTGTAGAGCATTTTGACAAATTACAACTAACAAAAAAAATTGCATTTCATAAAACCATTAGGATAATAAGTTTATGTCTAGCTAACCTGATGGATATAATAATTCATTAGGATAATAAGTTTATGTCTAGCTAACCTGATGGATATAATAATTCATTAGGATAATAAGTTTATGTCTAGCTAACCTGAGGGATATAGTAATTCCCTGTGTATCCAAAGCAGATTATACCGTACTAAAACAAACAAGGAATGATATGTGATATAGATGATTTTTAGTTTTAACACTTACTTTAGAAATTAAGTTTAGGAATATATGTTTTACGTATTAGTTTCACAATTGTCATTAGCACAGAATCTTTCTTCATGCTGAATAAGTCAGTCATGACTGCAAAGGTTTTTATTTTTGTTGTAATGTTGGTATTCTTAACCCTTTCCAGACTGAAGTGGTATCACTGATATCCCTTGATTTTTCTCTTCTTAAAGTGGAAAGCACTTAACCAAATTGCCTGAAACTACGTAAACACTTCAATAAGTTGTAATTAGTTTTGGCTTTAAAAAATTAATATAATTTGATGTAGTTTTTCTATCAGTTTTTTTAGGTTGTGATATTTCCAAAATGTTGTTGTTGGACACTGTTTTCAAAAACATAGAGATATTTGCCTTTTTTTAGTTTTTCAATGTTTTTTTACTATTGATCAAAAAGTTTCATTTAATATATCCAGTCAGTTTTCAACGTGAATGATTTTCATGAACTTTTAATTTTTAATTTTACTAATTGCAGCATTCACCACTTCTGGCTATAAATCGTATAAAACATAGTAAAAACTAGCAAAGACTTATTGGTCATCTTTCAACATGGTATTAGAATTAACTTTTTCAGGCTTAGTAATAATATATTTGCAAACAATATTTGTGGCCAAGACCAATTTTTATCTAATGAATATATTTTTTTGTAAATTAATAATAAGTTATTTCATTTATGTGCATTGTTTGAATACGATAAACTTAACACTGACATTCAAGTTTACCTTAAGTCTTGTCATAGAAGAAAATTTCTATAACTTTAAAAGAAATACAATTTCACATGAAAAAATTTTTAGGAATGAAAACTACGTCTGAAGAAATTATAGAAAATATTAAGATGTGAGATTTGCTCTTATGTCTTCTAAATTTTCATTAGATTCCAGGAGTTCTATCTAGTCACTTTCCAACAAAATACAGAACTGCTTACATCACTTTATTCTGTGTACGTTGACATAATTAGTTTATAATCTACTATATCCACTCATATTTAAATCTTACCTCTAGTAAGTTAGAAAGCTGTGCTTCATTAGTATTGTAATTGTTCAGACTGCGTACTGGGACATCATAAAAGGGTGGGATCGAAAGGCTCTAGAACGAAAATCACATGAGAAATAAGAAATAGATAATATAATTGTTGAGGGATGATAGTTTCTTAGCAAGTAAAACCTATGCTTTGGGATAGGTAAAGACATTTTTATAAAAAAAAACAGTAAGTTGTGTTTTTCATATGAGACTCCTTGGAGCAGTGCAGATGTGAAGAGTTGGAACATTTTTCATGAATTACATTAAATAATTGTTTATTTTCTGCTTAAATTTTGAAATTTGATACGCAGGTGTGTGTGTAATACCTGAAAGGTGCCCTATGGTTGGGGTAGGTTTAAGTTGAATGTTTTAAGAATCTTTAGGAATTATCTATTTCATTTCTGATTGAAGTGTATTTTTGTATTTTAAAGGATTGGAAAATTGATGCTGTTTGGGTCCATGTTCCAATGTTTAGATTCTGCCCTTACTATTGCAGCCTGTTTGAGCTACAGATCTCCATTTGTAAGTTTTATGTAAAAGTTTGTTCATATTTTGTTTGTGCCAATGGGTGGTTGGTGAAAGTAAAACATATTGGACTGTTATAAGTTGTAAGAGCTCATATTGTAGATACAATAGAACCTTGAACCCCCTTTGACTGCATCCAAGTGCCCTCTATAGCAACGTGCCCTTAATATCAATAACGAGCCACGCAAAGTTAGATTCCTTACTGAATGTACTAAATTTCTGATTTTTAAGACTCCTCCCCATTTTGTTTGGTGTATGCATTTAATGCCATTTGTGTTACATGTATTGAAACAGTGTTTTGTGTATACTGTAAAAACATTAAATAGATGGAACAAAGCAATATGTGTTTTTAATTTATTTCTATTCCATAGGTATGAAAATACATGTACATGTAAAACCATGCATTTGTTCATCACACACATTAGGTCATGAGCACAAATATATGTATAGAAAACTTGTACTCTTATTCTTTACATCATTGGTTATGTGTTTGTAAAACAAAGTCTTTAATAGATGGTTGTTTGACACATTTACACTGGTACAATTGACCCTCAAGAGTCATGACAGTGTCTAAAATGTCTGAAAAACCTTGCTCAAGTGCAAATTGTTTTAGGTCAAAAGCCCATTGTTGTGCTTGCATGAATGACTTGATATTGGTGGATGGTGGTTCTGGCTCAGGCAAAGGGGTTGGCTTCTCATCATCAGAAGTGGTGTAATCACTTTGAGAAGACTTTCAGGCAATTTTATTTACAATTCTTCTGTGACTGGCACATCTTTGTCTTAGTCTGCAAACTGTGCAGCATTAAACATTTGTTAATTTCCAGTTATCTCTGAAAGATGCACCATCAGCTCACTCAATGGAATGTTGTCTTCCTCGTCATCCCCAGAAACTGTTGGAATTTCTTTGTCCACTTTGATTCCAGAGAAATGGAAACACTTCTGTGCATAGTTATAAAATCTTGTTTTCCTTTCAGCAAACTTATTAATCAACCAATAAATACTCTTTATTCACAAATGCTGAAATTTTAGTTATTTTTATTAAAACATGGAAGAATAAATAAAAAATATATTGAAAAACAAAGATTATGAGTACTTTTAGTGTTATTAGTAATAGTAAAGTTATTTAATAAAATTTCGAAAAAACTCTAAAAGGTCATGACATGTGCACTTTAACCTGCCCACAGTGAAAGGGAAAAATGGCTGCTTTATCAAGTATCCGTATAAAGAACGAGAATAAAGACAGTGCCCTTAATCCGGAATTTCGAGGTACCCGTTATTGCAAGATTAATTTTGGTTACAAATAATAAAAAAACAGAGACTGAAGAGGTCAACCCTTAATGACACAGTGATTGTTGTTTCGAGGTTCTACTGTATATAGTAATTTAATTTGAACATTTGGAGATGTAAAGTAAAGAATTTCAATAAAAAACTGTGAGGTAAAAATGAAGAAATAAAAATTGAGTATTTCAGAATTTTGTTGCTTCAAAACTGATAACATAAAATTAACATATCCATGTATGTGGTTTTCCTTTAAATGTGATATCATGATTTTTGTAAAACCACATATTCAGTGCTTTGAAGTGTATTGTTTGACTATAAGTCAAACTTAGGAAAAAGAAGATAAATTCAGTAGATGATAGGTTTAGTACAATTTTAACTAAAGATCACATGATTAGCATGGAAATGGCACAAAGACAGAATTAATATCAGATCCTGAAGAAGTCCTATCTGTAGTTGACCAATCATAAAAAAAGGGTACCGAAATATGGAAACATCTCTGCTCCATGTGATAGGTATCTCACAAACACAGAGTCAGGCAGGACACAGTGCAACTGTTTTATGAAACAGCAAATAAGTTCTTTGAATAGGTAATCTACAAAAAGTGACAACTCAGGCTGAAATTATGCACACAATCTCACTCAGATCTAGTATGATCCAAAATTGAAACATCACAAAAATTTTGTAGAATAGAAATACATGTGTGAGAATAAGGTGTATAGTATTTGCATACTCATTATCACACTTTTGGTAGCTTTTTATTGAATTAAACTGAGGATGAAATAGTAAAAAAAAAATATTACCACTTACTTAAATTTATGGGTTTTTTTTTGTTCTCAGTTAATGAGTAATACAATTTAACATACAGCATTACTTAAAATTTTGGGGGGATTATGACCCAGTGATTAGTGTGCTCAAATATGGATCTGAGTCTCTATGGTTTATGCTCCATTTCTGGACAAAAAAAAATTGTGCTCTTTACTTTTGAAACCATGAATGTGTTAAGAGGATGACTGTCAAATTTCACTATTTGACTAGAGTATCCCAAGAATATCTGGTGCGTAGTTTTGACTAGCTTTGAAATTAGAGATGGCTATTGGAGGTAGCTCTCAAGTAGCTTTGTACCAAATTTAAACAAACAAGTATAACATTCTTTCTTGGAAATCTGGAAAGTAATATATTCTATTATCATGAATCACTACTAATTGTGTAATACTTGTTCTAAAAAGAAATTTCTGTGTTTAGATTTTATTTTGTAAAAAACATATACAGTTAATCAATTCATTGAATTTATTTCAAACTGTTAAACATGAAATAATGATCTGGACATTTTGCCCAATTGTTTGTTTTGTAAATTTGCTTTTTTTTATTCCAGAAAACAGAATTTATAAAACGAGAAGAATCAGAAAAAAAGAAAAAGGAATTTTCAGCTGGCAAGAGTGATCAGCTTACTGCACTTAAAGCCTACAAAGTAACATATTTATTTTAATTTTGAATATTTTTTCTTCCACATAAATTTGTGAAATTATTGTAACTGATTTTCCTGTAGTCTTGTTAACTATTAAATACTTTTCCTAAAGGTAGGAAAAGTTTGAAACTTAGCCCAATTGTGGATAATAACATTATATAAAATTGCAAGTACACTAGTTCCCATTGCTTCTGTGTTTGATAAATTAGAAGACGTTTCATTCACAATTTTTATTTCTTTGCTGTTTTCCATTGAATCATAAATAGGAAAGCAACTACTCAAGCTTTCTTGCTTATAAGGTTAGCTCCATCTGGTAATTGAATAAAAAAATTTTCTGAAAACTTCAGATATTTAAGGAATGATGATTTTATTACCTATTCTTTGATGAGTAAGGAAGGTAGCAACAAATGACCACTCATAATTTACTTACTTTTTTATATGATTTATCATTGAGTATTTAACTGTTCTTTTGTATTTTCAGGGGTGGAAACAAGCATGTAAGAAAGGTAAAGGCTACAACTACTGTAGGGAAAATTTCCTTTCAATTAATACGTTGCAGACAATAGCTAGCATGAAACACCAATTTGTGGAACTCTTAGCAACTATAGGCTTTGCTCCAAAAGGTTTGACATTTTCCCATCTGGAAAGAATGTCAAGAAAAAATGGAGATGTAATCATGGAAACTACAGGATCTCAGGTGACTTTTTAAGTTTACAATTTAAATTACAGTAGATTTTTTGTTTAATTTTTGATGTTATGCAATTTGTACCTGTTAATTCATTAAAAACAGTAGTGTTCACATATATATGGATAGAGTAAAATTACATCCAAATAAAATTGATAAACAAAAACGTATGTAATACTGCTTATAAATAAATTGCTCATATTTGTGATTAGAATAACTTATTTATGATGTTTTTGTACTGAGAAAGGAGTACACGACATAGACTTTCAAACAGAGCAGTTAAAGCAGTTAACAAAAAGTATTTGTTATTTTGTAAACCTATATTATTTTCCTATAATCATAACAATTCCACAGTGTAATTTAATCCAAGGGATAACAAGGGGCCATTTATCCCACCTAGGTTCTCTTATTTTCTACTGCTGACCTACTTCAAGCTTTAAATACAACCCCCCCTTCTTTTTCCTTTATCTAATTCTGTTCTCAAAGTTACTCATCCAGTCTCCTCTTAAATTGCTGTAATGTTGCAGTTCTATTGCACGTGAAGGCAAAGTATTCCATGGGTTGATCACTTCTTTCATTTCATTCAATTGCAAAATTTGTTTTGTTTTTTTATCTGCAGAAAAAAATTCAGCAGTTATGTCTTATTGATGTCTTTTGCAGTGAGTTTCAGTTAATACAATTAATGTTTTTCTATTGACATCTCAGACAAGAATTCCCAGGTATTTTTCACAGCAGGTACCAGACTCCAGATTTTCTGCCCTTGGCAACCTCCAATTTCATATGTTTAAGATTAAGAGTTAAGGCTCAAAGAACAACTTTTATTTTAGTCAATATGGTTAATCTCAACAAATTAACATTTAGACAAGAAAAATTTTCCTGAAAAAAAAACATTGAAATAGTAATATATCAATATATATTTATAATGAAATCAATATTTCTGTTTTATTTACTTGCAGTTTAATGTTCACTCTGAAAACCTAAAACTAGTGTCTGCAATACTCTGTGCAGCACTATATCCCAATGTTGTTCAGGTTCTTACCCCAATGGTGCGGTATGCTAGTAGTAGTGGTGGTACAGTCAGAAAAGATCCAAAACCTGAAGAGCTGCGTTTCAAAACCAGAGGGGATAATTATGTGAGCCAGTGATTTTAAAGTTATCATTGAAATAAGAAATAGTGTGAATGGATATAATATTTTTTATATGTTCAAATTAAAGTAAAATGGAAGAAGGGGGGAAAAGACAATTGCATATCTAATTCATTAAGCTTTAAAATATTAAATAATATGCTCAGGAATTTGGAAACATATCAGTAAAGTTTGGTGAGTACAGTTTATTGTAATAAAAGCTAGGGGTGCAAAATGTGAAGTGCTTTTTAATGTTTATTCATTTTTACTAGGTTATGGTATATGAATAGTTTTCTACATTTGCTTTTGATATCTGCTATTGTTTTAGCAATCATATATTGGACAGTATTATAAGATCATACTATTCTACAATATTATGTTAGTAATAAAACTAAGGGAATGCTATTTATAATAATGTATTAGGTAATGCTAAAACAATTCTGATTTTGATGGAACTGTGTATAACTTGTTTCTCAATAACCTTGATGTGTTCATTAACTTGTAAATATTGCCATATAATGAAGTTGTGCATATTGATGCAGAAGACTTAAATTTTTTAAGACTCTTCAGTGTTAATGAAGCTATACACCAGCCTAACTAAAATAACCTAGGATGTTTTGTAAACAGCTTTTCTTAAGAAGGAAACTATACATAAAAATTAAGTAAATTTACCATTATTTCATCAGAATTTTTTTAATATTTTTAAGTTTTTGCATAAATGTTATCATTGTTTAGGTTTATTGTATGTGCAAAACTGAACATTAGTATAATTATTGGAATTAATTCTCCAATCTAGCTGACACAAGTCTTTTTTTTTTGCAAAACAAAATTCTAAACAGGTTATTTATGACTTTTAGTATAAATTCCATGTAAAAATCATTTACTGTTTACTTATAGTTAGTTTGCATGAAATTGAGTATGTCTAATTTTCTTTCAGGTGTTTATTCATCCTTCATCTGTGAATTTTAATGTTGGTAATTTTGAAAGCCCTTATCTAGTGTATCACGAGAAAGTAAAGACTTCTAAGGTAGCTATTGATAGCTTCTGAAAGAAACAATATTATCATCACATTTTCTTGTAGTTATTTAGATTATATCCTATTTAAAATAGAATAGAAAAAAAGTTTATGATAGTTTTCTTTTTGAGAGTTACTGTTAGCTGTTGTTGCTCAAAATCTCATAAATGAGAAAATTAATTTCATCTGGAATTTTTAAGACATTACAAAGGTAAGTGCAAGAATATACTTAACTACCAGAGAAAACTATCAGATCTAAGTTTGAGAGACACAGAAGTATAAGCTTCAGAAGTAGAGAAATCAGTGGTCAACATATATACATAATGTTAAAGTTGTAACTAAAAGGTGTCACTACTTTTGGTGTATCTTCTTTTTGTGAGATTCACACAGCTTTTGTTTTTTCAATTCATAAATGTACCTTACTGAAGCTAAGAGACGTCACTG
>NW_013669484.1:21191-29659 GCF_000517525.1 Limulus polyphemus | reverse complement strand
ATTTACTCTCTTTGTACAGATTTTGTTTTTCAATTCATAAATGTACCTTACTGTAGCTAAGAGACATCACTATTTTTAGAATTTACTCTCTTTGTACAGCTTTTGTTTTTCAATTCATAAATGTACCTTACTGTAGCTAAGAGACGTCACTATTTTTAGAATTTACTCTCTTTGTACAGCTTTTGTTGTGTAATACTATAAACAGTTCTAACTACTAGCCTATAAATTTTTTTACAAACAGAAAAAATACGAAAAACTTTTTTCCTTAGCATTATATCTAATATTATATATAACTTTTTATTTAGTTCAATGTTTGTAGATAGGCTTGTTATAGAGATTGAAAGAAGTTATTGCTGAAGTATATTTTGCATACTCTGATTTGGATTTCATAAAGTACAACTATTATCTATCAATTCCTCTTTATAATAACTGGAATAATGAAACTATTATATATGAATTAATAATTGATTTTTGCTAAATATAGAAATTGTATAGTGTTGATTAATTAATGGTTAGCTAACAAATGTATTTCTTAGGATTTGTATTAATTGTGTTAACTTTTAAACATTAGTAAACCCATTAATATACATATTGTGGCTTTAAACAGTTTTGGTATATCACATACATCTACTATATTGATAGGTCTGATATACCTAAACTGTTTGTAACCACTATGTATCACAGCATATTAATCAACACTGACAGCACTGGACTAAAAACATCATTCTTCTAAAACACAATTAACCATTCATATTGTCAATTGAACACTAAACAACTGAAATAATAAAATAACTGGAAGAAAACCTACATTGCTGCATATTAACCACACCTATCAATATAGTAGATGTATGTGATATACCTAAACTGTTTGTAACCACTATGTATTGCAGCATATTTATCACACCTATCAATATAGTAGATGTATGTGATATACCTAAACTGTTTGTAACCACTATGTATCGCAGCATATTAATCAGACCTATCAATACAGTAGATGTATGTGATATACCTAAACTATTTGTAACCACTATGTATCACAGCATATTAATCAGACCTATCAATATAGTAGATGTATAAAATGCTTTCTCCGACATTGATTATGCTCAGTCTGATGATCTTAATTACGACTATTCTTATAGTATCTAAAATTCACCTTTATTATGGATTTTGTAATGTGTATATTTCCTATTAGATGAGAAATCTGTATAAACTGTTGAAAAGTACTTATCACCTCCAGATTGGTAGCAGTTTCTTTTCATTTGCCACAGTCTTTCAAGTAAACCCTCACTTTGTCCAGTGTTGCAACAAACTTCTTTCTTTCGCTTGCAAAATATTTTTCATAGTTTTTTTTTCTTTTTATTTTCAACGAAGATGACAAACAAGTTCAGATAATTTTTATGTTTTATCCTACACAACATTTTGGCTTCCACCTTTTTCAATGGCAAGAATGTGCCCTTTGAAACTATTGTATTGGATGACAAGATTCACCTATGTATGCAGCTATATGTCTTGACAACAACATTGTATTCTAGTTTTCTGAGCTAAGAATTTAGACATTTAACATAAGGGAAAGATATGCTGTTACAATAAAAAAGATTGTTTTTCCTTACTATCTAATATGGTAACATTTTAACTTTGGTATCAAAATACATTCACTTGGTGTGATCATGTTTTCTTTGGTTCTTGTTTATTTTAAATAAAAGATCTTTTTTTTTCTTTCTCTAAACATTATTGAATAATTTGTGTTTGAGAAACTATATGTGTATTGCTCTAAAAGTTTTGCTACAATTGACTTGAAATAATGTACAATATAATTTAACTGCCAAGGAGAATGTCACAACTAAATATTGTTTGATCTCCTTATTTGTTCATCAAAAACATTTTGCTCAGAAAAGCCAAAATTGCTGTGAAAATAGTTGAAGTTTATAATATCATGTCTTTATGAAGAACCCCTTCATCACTTCCATCAAATGTCTAAGAAGACTGCTTAATCAGTTTTAGTTAAAAAGTTATCTACAGACTGCACTTAGCTAAAAATATGCAGAATGTTTTGATGAAGCATGAACACAAACTATCTTGAAAATTCAGGTAGTCTCTCCTGAGTATCACAAAACTAACAGTATTTTGTAGAAAACATTTTTGGTGTTATATGCATATGGAACATTTTCTATGAAAAATAAAATACTTGTATTTCTTAGATTTCTTTGCAAAATCATTCTAAAAATTGTGAACTATCATCCTTTTTTCAAAGTAATCAAAAATCTTAGTTTTTCTTCTTGTAAACGCAAATGCAATGGGTGTTGTTGAGAACATGTTTCTGTAAACTTACCATCAACAGTTAGATGCTGTATGAAGTTTCTGTATTTGATAATATCTCTACACTAGTTGGAACTTTTTAAAATGTGTCTGTGGACTCGATAAAAACAGATGCCATGATTTTGTCAGAACTCCATAGTAAGGTGCATAAATCATAATCTTCAGAAGTTTGATATAATAATGTACAGTTTACACTTCTTTAAAATAAGTGGTTTTGTATGCATCTGAAAATTATGCCTCATATAACCCATTATTGCATATTTGCAATATTGGAAAATAAAATTGTGAAAAGAGAATTTCAGATGCATTATAACCTATGCCTTTTTTTTAATTGTAATAACTCGATGATGTGACATAATTATTCCTTTTAATGTGTGATTTATCAGTAATAGGAAGAGGCCTTATCATTTTTGTTATTAGTAATTTTCCCAAATACCTTTTAAATTTATGTGAAATATTTTTTTAACATTTGTTTAAAATTTTAAGTTTCTTTTGAGAATACATTATACATGTGCAGATTTGCTATAATTTATTATGTTTTACTCTTATCATAGGTTTATATTAGAGAATGTAGTATGGTTCCAGTTCAAGCCTTGTTTCTTCTTGGTGGAGGACAGTTATCTGTAGAAATGTACAAAGGAGATTTAACTCTTTCTCTTGATGATGGCTGGGTACATGTAAAAGTTACATCCCCACATGTAAGTCTTCTGTATATTGTTATATTTTTTAATTGAACCCCTAAATATGTTAGTGTCTCAACTTACCACAGTTAGTATTGTTTAGTTAAGTATATATCAAGAAATTTGTATCTTGAACTAGCTTCACATATACATATATATATAAGAACAAAAGGTGCATTTTGGTAATCCTGTGGGAAGAATTTTAGTTTGGTGTACAGTTTTTCATTATTATTTCATGTGACTTCCCATCATTCTTTAAACAACAGCACCTCGGCTAAATCTGACCCTATATAGACCTCCTTCCAAATTAATAAAACCTTAGTAGTAGTACAGATGACTCCACTTGTAAGCATGCCAGATATAAGTCCACTCATAAGCAAGAATCCTTCATGTACCTATTTATTTTCTTATGTTTCTAGTTTAATGTCATTCAAAAACAAGTTGGCTGTAAGCAAGATCTATTATAAACAACACAAATTGAGCCAAAATTTGGGCTGTTACCCTTTACAAGATAGTATTTACATTTTAATATGTAAAGAACAAAGTTCCATGCAAAAATAACTATTGTTAAACACTGTTGCATTTATGGAAGATGTTCATACTTTTAACACAGTTCTTCTACTTGCCCTTAGCCTCCTAAAATTTGTGTCAACTTAGAAAGATAGTGATGAAATCAAGTTCAAGTCCTGTTGATCTGTTTTGTATGAACTGAATTGTCTGATGTTAAGAAAAAAATATCCTTCATATAAAATGAAATATATTTGTTACAGGTTTGATTACAAGTTTAGTGTGGTTGAAATTGAATAGTATAATATACTAATAATAAACTCAAAGTGTGAAATTGAATCATATAGTTATACAACTTGAGAAACTAAGTGTAATTTTAACATAACTTTTTTTTTTGTGATAGTAGATGCTGTACCTGCTAATATAATTTACTTAAAAACAAATATCTGTTGTTGATGTGCCATTGTTTATCAACATGCCCATATTTAGTGGAACAAGACTGCATTGGTAGGGTACATACTTACTAACCATGAAATGTAAAGTAGTAGTAAAGGTGTCATATTTCATTTGTAGTTTATTAATTTATGTTGAGTCTAGGCTGATTAATAAAATAGTGTGTTTGTAAGATATGTTACAGTAAAGTACCTTTAATTATTTGACTACAAGTTTTCCCTGACAACTGATTATGGATAGTCAGTATTGATTTGTAACCAAAAATGCATTTTTTTGTGTGCTTTGTAAGCCGGAAAGCACATTAATGAACCAGAAAACCTTTTGGTGTCACTTCAGGTTTTCAAAATAAGCTGTAGCCCAAAAAGTGCACAAATGAGCCTCATTGATCTGATGAGAGCAACAGTCATAACCAGAATGGAGTATGGAATCCATTTGTGTGTATCAGTAGCAATGACAAAGATACAGAGGGTGCAGAATGCAGCTATGAGAATAGCAACAGGAGCAGACAGGCCGACACCCTGTGAAACCATCCACTTTTGGCTTCATTTGAATGGTATTGCTACAAAACAAGTGCTATTCTGAATAATCCCAACATATACCTCATCCATTATATCAGCACTTGATGAAAAGAGCAGATTAAGCAAGAATAAAGACTGAAATCAATCAAAGTCAGGACGTCAAGGAAGATGTATTGAGTGGGTCCAGGCAGATAAAACACAATATAGATTGGGACCAAGATCTAAAGGGAAAGGTCAGAACTGGTCATGGAATGGGTATATGAGCATAGATTGTCACTGATCATAGTAAGAATAGCTCAGTCAATAAAAATGACTGGATGAGCAGAAACCATATGGAGAGATGGACATCTAGCAATTGAATGATCAATGGCCAAAACTGGGCAATACAGTTCATTTAGAGCAGAATATGAGGCATAAAAGGGTATATTTGTTTGGTTGACCTGTATCAGTGAAGATAATGATAGGATCCTACTCCTCATATATGTCTTAAACCTCATCACAAAAAGAGACAGTTTTTTCTAAAAAAAACGTGAGCGAAAACTTTGAAAGACTTGTAGAATCATCTGATAATGACCTCTATTCCATGCCACAATGGCTTATCATTCAGTGAAAATGCTGGTAAGGCATAACACTTGGGCAAACTGGCAAGATCTCAGAATGATGTTATCAATGAAATAACATGTTGGCTGAGTGAATAGGAAAAGATGAAACAAAGGACATGCTGGGTCCATTTGAAGATTGGCGAAAAAAAGTGGAAGTATACAAGTGGAGTGAGCATTAAAGTATGTAGAAAGGACAGGAACCATTTCAATGAAGTTGAATTGGGAATCACTACTTGAAGAACTTTGAGGAGATTATTTGAGGGAGGAGAGCCCATGCCAAAATCCTCCAGAGCATAATAGTACTTGTATCAAAATCATCTTATTAAAAATAAATGATACACAGTAATTAATAAAGTAAAAATGGTTAATGTCAACCCATTGCTTTCCTGGCTGGTGGTTTGGAATTAGGACAGTGTCGCACTCCCTCGACTGCACACTGACAATGACAAAAAATTGCATTAAAATGATTGACAGCTGAATGGTCACTAAGGGTTAAAGTGACTATCACTCTCCAACAATACAAAACCTGTGTTTCAACAGAAAACTTAGTTACTGATTCACTCATGACACTGTTAGACATGTTTTTCTTTTTCTGAGAATGATAACTTGTGTAAAAAAAAGTTTTTTTTGAAAGTTAATTTCTGAATATTTATTTTTCTTTCTCAAAGTTCTGCATAACAAGTTTTCAACATTTAAATCTTTTAAGTATGCTTGAAAAAATACAGTTGGCACTGAAAAGCAAAAATTTTTGCCTGAATTTCAGTTTATTAAAACGCATAATTAGTTTTGTAATTACCATTTTTGATTTTTTTTTTGAGTTAGAACAAATTACCAGTTCATGGTAATTAGACAGTGACTGACTCTTATTAGTTTTAAACAGTAATTTCTTGTAAGTAAAGATTAAAGGAAATAGTGGAGATAACCTTTCTCTCAAGTGAAATTTTGACAAAAAAGTTTATACACATACATGATGTAATCAATTATTCTGCTACAATTTCAAATGTGGGTTATTTCAGTTTCTTTCTTCCTAAGTTAACTACATTTTCTAATGTGTGTGTGTGTGTGTGTTTTGTTTTTACCTGGCATGGCCTACCAGTTCGTGTACCAGATTGTAGCTTCCAGGGTCTGTGGTTTGTATTCTGTTGCTATGAGTGTGTAAAAGAGTGCAATCAAATTCCACTACATAATTATACAACATCAAAAGTTGGCAGTGGGTATGATACTGCTGACTAGGACTTCCCTGTAATATATCAGTTTTAAATAAGGAATGGCTAGCACAGATAGTTCATGTGTAGCTTTGCATAAATATCCAAAACAAACAAACAAAGCTCTAAACTAAACATTAAAATTTCTCAGATTTCTCCAATTGAATGTGTGATAAAATATTCAGTTTTGTACTTAATATAATGTTGGGTCTCCACCTTTTATTATTAGTTATTATTTTTGTAATATTTAAGAATTTAAAATATGAATTAACAATTGTCTTTAATCTCTGACAGGTGGCTGGGCTAATTTGTGAACTAAAGTCTGAACTGAGTCAATTGCTGAAAGACAAGATTGAAGATCCCTCTATTGATCTTTGCACCTGTCCCCGTGGTCATAAAATAATCACCACTATAATGACAGTACTATCAACAGAATAGACATATTTAATATTCAGTATTTTATTTAGATTGAAATATTTGTTTCATACATGTTTTATGTATGAAGATGACATTTTGTAATGTTTGAAAATTCAGAAATAATCAAACATTTTAGACCTAGATGTAAACAAACTAGGTTGAGCCACCTTTAAAATACTAATACAACTTAAAATATTTATTGGTGTGAGTGCAACTGATAGGATCTGACATGATCTGGTGGTTAGGGTGCTCAAATCTCAATCTACAGGTCACTGGATCGAAACTTTCACCGAACATGCCTGACCTTTCAGCTGGATGTGTATGTGTGTTATAATGCTACGATGAATCCCACTGTTTGTTGGTAAAGAGTAGCCCACGAGTTGGTGGTGTTGACTAGCTGTATTTCTCCTAGTCTATCCCTTTGAAATTATGGATGGCTAGTTTAGGTAGCTCTTGGGTAATTTTGTGCAAAAATTCAATCACAAACAAGCAACCGAAAGTGTAAGTAAAAAAAAAATACCATATTGTATATGGTTTTGTTACATATTAAAATTAACAAATGCCAACAAGTCAGTTATTAAAAATGATGTTCAATCATCTTATTTTCATAATTGATAATAACATTCATAAACTTACAGGAAACTGTAACTTTTGGTCTCTGCTGAAGTTATAGATCAATATACTTTAATAAGGAAGCTTGTATGTTCATAAGACAACTTCTGATCTCACATGGTTGATTTGTGGCCTCAATCTGATTTACTTTATTCAGAAACTGCATTCATCACTGGCATTAGTGAAAATCTTAAAAATTATTTGGATAAACAGATAAATCACACACCTGTTATGCATTTTCTGGTATACTTAATCCAATTCAGTTTGGTTTGATTCAGTTTACTTTGGTATTTGCATATTCCTCTATATAGGTCTGTAGCTATCTCTTTGTTTGAACCAATTTAGCCTTGTATGCGATAAAGATACACAGGTTGATATACTAAATTTGCAGTTTTCAATGGTGATAATTTGTCCCCCCTCATAAAATAGTGTAAATAATATTTGTTTTACATTAGAGCATGTTTTCCAATGAAAGTTAATGCTGCACATACAGTTAGTATAAAAAATATTTGTTGTTTAATTCAGTATTTGTTTAGATGATAACTTATAATTCCAATGGGGACACCATTTTTCCCAAAACCTTCCTGATATTGTCAACTTTTTTATTTAAAAACTTGTAAGTACTTTTAATGTTTATATGCAGCATTTTAATTACATTTTTGCTTGCTTAATATGGAGATGAAGCTTGCAATTTTAAAATCAAAATCTGGAAAGTTTTTTAATGGTAAATGTTACACATGAATATACTATTGTTATCATGAACTGAATGTATGAAAATGAAATCCGACATTGAAGATGTTCTACTACGAAATTGTTAAGATCTTTTAACCCTTCATCATCTTCACTCGTATATTTACGCTTGCTAGAAATCATCTCCATCTGTAACATTTACGTTAAGTACAGTAATAGAAAAAAATCCTCCATGGATGATAAGGGGTTAAAAACTGAGAGTCTTGTTTTATATCTTTAAAGATGGTAAAAGTTTCATGTGGAATCACCTGGTAGTGTAAAGGTTTGAAAGACATGAACTTCTTCTAACTACTATTTTTCATGTATAAAAAAAGAAAAAAGTAAACCAAGGAAGGAGCTACATTTGAGCTTATAGATAAAATGGTAGCTAAAGTTGTGAGTTTTAAGAGTACTATTTAGGGAGACATA
>NW_013669484.1:6115-20290 GCF_000517525.1 Limulus polyphemus | reverse complement strand
TGCCTTGATTAAAGAAATCACTTGGTTTTGAAGCATAAAACATGTCAGTGTCCTCTTTAACACCTTCCACATTTGCATACGTTTTCCTATTAATATGGTGTTGCAGCAAACGAAAAAGATGGTAATCTGATGGTGTCGTATATGGAGAATATGGTGGGTGGGGAGAACTTCCCAACCCAACTCCATAATCTTGTGTTGCATCAAACGTGCCATATGTGGACATGCTTTGTCATGGAGAAGAAAAAAACATTTCCGATTGACGAGTGAAGGGCTTGATTTAATTGTTCCAGTTGCTGACCATATACCTCTGAACTGACAGTTCACTGTGGATTGAGGAGTTCGAAATGAATTACTCCTATGATGTCCCACCAAATGCAAAGCATCACTTTCTGTAGATGGAGTCCAGGTTTTGGTGTTGGAAGTGGTTTTTGTTTAGGACTGAGCCATTGTTTTTGGCATTTGATATTCTCATAGAGAATCCATTTTTTTTTTTTATCACCGGTGACAATTCTGTCCAAAAATAGTACACTCGCATTATGCGCCAGAAGAGACGAAGCAACATTCACACTTTGGAAACGATGATCATCGACGAATTCATGAGGCACCCAAACATCTTTTTGGAGTTTCCCATATTCCTTAGATGTTTAAGTATTGTTTCATGAAAGACATGCAATTTCAGGGCCATTTCACAAGGGCATTGCCTTGGGTTAGACTCAACAAGCATCTTCAGAGTATCAATATCAATTCCAATATGTTGGCCCCTGCCATCACAGTTTCTAAGGTTAAAGTCACCTGAACAAAATTTCCTGAACCATCGTTCCATAAACTTCTTAGATATTCTTTATGGCTACAGAGGTGTTGTTTCCCTTCATGAAATTCAAACAGCAATTACATACCCAATTTGTGTCTTGTCATGTGTCATCACTATAAGGGATTAGAGTATACTACACTTTACACATTATATAGGCTATACTAATGTGACGTTTAGGCAGTTCATTTAACTAATATACGTGATGTACGTTTTTGGGGATGATCAGTGAAAATACAATATTAATTTCTTGACGACCTAATACAAAAGAGCCCCCCCCCCTACATAAAAAGTAATTGAGACCCCTACATTTATTTTCCTATAATTTTAGTTCTACTGTTACAATACTGGCTGACTTGGGCCCATTTGTTGCTTGTCTGTCCTTCTCCTTGTAATTGGGGGGACGTACGGCACTAGGAAGTTCCTTTAACCCATTATCATCTCCACCCATACATTTATGCTGGTAATGGAAAAAACCCTTCCATTGAAGATAAAAGGTTAACAAAAATTTACTTTCATTATCACAGTGCTTCCTATCATTATGGAACCCCCTTAAAATTTCAGATTTTTTTTAAAGTAATATATGTCATTATTCCAGTTGTCTAATATTTGTATTCTACCTCTATTAAATATTATGCATCAGGACTTCTTCTTGTGTTATAGTGTTATTTAGAATGACACATTATAATGAATAACTGAGGGTACCTGTTAAGGAAACAAAATTTGTTTAAAAGATAGTGTTAGAAAATATTCTTTTCCCTTTCTTTTGTTTCTAAATCCCTAATGATCTCATTAGATGCTAACTGCATACTCTGCTTCATGGAAGGCAATAATTGACTTATTAAGTACTGATTAAGTACTTGTGTCTTTAAATTGAAAGCCAAAAGTCTATAAAAAGAAAGTGGGAATGTTCTCTGTTTCGGGGCCTTTTTTCTTATCTCCCTTCTTGGGCAAAAGTCTTAAAACAAAATAGCCCATGTGCACCATCAGATAGTTTCCAGTTACCATATAAAAACTTACATTAATCAAGACATTCAACTTGGGTTATGGAAACCAAAATTCTATAAGAAAAGTGGAAATTTGTGCTATTTCAGGGTCTTTTTCATCCCCCTCCACAGGCAAAAATCCTAAATCAAAAATAGCATCTGTACATCTCACTAGTTTCCAGTAGTCATACCCAAAATTAAAATTATGGTAAAATAACCAACGAACTCTGGATTTTAACACACAAACACAATGTATCCTCATATTTGTAATCCAATGTAATCCTCATCTTATATTAAGTTCCATTCTCTTGGTGCTTTTTAAATAACACACCACAAAATTATAAAACATTCAGTTGTATAATGAATAGAGCTGAGCAGTTAAATATTGAACAATATAGTTAATTACCCATGAGAATCGGGTACACTGATTAGTGTCATGTAAAATAATTGTTAATCAAAATTATGATTAAATAAATTAATATCACAAAAATAATCAACTAATGGAAATTAGTGTTTCTGATTATTATTTTTTCGATTGTATCAACTATCAAATCAATTGAAATATTCCCATTACGATTTCTCTTGATTATTTCTGATTCACTCAAGGTTGTTCAGCTTCATCAATCAGCCACAATTTATGCAAATAATCAACCAATCTAAATTAGTGTTTCCTATTGGAGTTATTCTCCATTATTTCAACTTTATCCAAGTGTCATGCGAAAATAATTGATTAGGTGAGTGTAATTAATCAGTAAGTCCAACAGTTAATTGATTAGCAAATTCACCTAATCATCCAGTTGTAACGATAAATATTCCTTAAAAGTTTGGTTTAATTTGTTTTTAGCACTATACATGAACTTCAAAGTGGTTTTGTCAGTTAAGTAGATTAAAGCAAAAAAAAACGTAACTTTAATGTAACAGTTTACAATATTTACATAATAGTTTCACACACAGATTTTTGCAATTATACATGTCCCGTCCCCCCCAGACTCAGCAATAAGTCTATCAACTTAAAATGTGGGGGTTTGATTCCTTGTGTTGAACAGAGTAGATAGCCCATTGTCTAGCTTTCCACTAAGAAAGCAATAACAAGAATTATACTTTACTTTCTTTTCGAGAGTTCAAACTATGAACACAGTTCGCAAAAATTAGTTTGAGTTTCTGAAAGGCTTTATCCCTGAAGAAATTTGGGAACTTTCTTCCCTGAAAGCTTCATGTGCTAATGTTTCTTCTATTTCTTAGTTTTGAATTGTCAATATTTCAGTATATATTTACTTGATTTATGCATTTTTTTGTTTGAATCCTCACATCCGTGTAGATGATAGCTATAGCTATTATTTATGGATCTTAATAATATAAAATGTGCTTTAATTATTATAACAATTAATTGTTTTTTGATTACCAATATTTACATCTGTAGGGAGGGGACATGTGCAATAAAAGAAACCTTTACTCATAATGCCTATTTTTCTGGATTGAAACATATGTGATATAAAATATAGATAAGGCAAAATATTGCAATAAACTTTATTTAAAATATAGGCAAAACACATTTACTGTACACAATAAAATAAAATTAAAAATGACTACATGTAGGTTCATTTGTAATTTTTTTTATTTTATTGTGTAGTGTAAATATTGTTTTGTCTATATTTTTAAATAAATTAATATATGATATTAAAACTATTTTGAAAGTATTTTTTATAGATAATAATGGGTTTAATACTTATAATAAAAATTAACTTAAGATTCCAGATGTTTTTGTTTGTGAGTGAAAGGTCTTTGGATGGTGACTTGTAGGAGACAGAGCAGACCTTAAATGCTATTTTTACAAACTTTTGATTTAAAATCCAAATTTGACAAATTAAGAAGAATGCAAAAACAAAAATGTTCCAACTAAATTATTTTTATCATTAATTTATTTATTTTATTAGGTTATTGGTCTAATGCATTACCAGAGTTTAGTATTTAAACAATAATTATTAAATACGTTTTTATTTATTAATTACTGTTTAAGTACTTTTTTGTCTATGCTAACAATACATTTTTCTCTTTCTCTAACAAGTATGTTTGCCATGCTTTTTATAGCTCATTCAAAGAATGTGAAAACAATGTGTAAGAAATGTTTTACTTCTTCAATGTAAATATATGCTGTAATGTTTTTGCTGACAAACTTTTTCTTTTATATGTTTGATTGTTCTTTATAACATAACACAAACTGCGGGTTAAACGTTGTTAACTAATATTAACGTATTTTAGTGGTACAAGGAGGAAAAGAAGTTATATTGCTCA
Organism: Limulus polyphemus; assembly: GCF_000517525.1. Taxonomy (NCBI): domain Eukaryota; kingdom Metazoa; phylum Arthropoda; class Merostomata; order Xiphosura; family Limulidae; genus Limulus; species Limulus polyphemus. The sequence goes on along the minus strand of NW_013669484.1, from coordinate 16,204 downwards.
AAAATAATATATATATATATATATATATTCAACTTAATGAACAAGTATGACAATGTGATATTAGGTGTAATTCTTATTTAACCATGAAATCATTAACTTATTTTTATTCCTTTCATTACCACTCGGGTCCACAAAATATATGATTGTGAATAATTTTATGTTTTTGCTTATCAGTAGTTCTAAGGTTAAATAATTGTAAACTTGTGTTTAGTAATAAGTAGTCAAGACTGAAGATTCATATTAAACATTGATGTTTGGCATTAAGATGCAGAGCAAGTTAGTTTTATAGGTACTATTAGGCCTAGTGATAAGAAACGTTTTGAGTGGAAATAGTTTCTTAAATTGGCCTTGAATAAAAGGCATACTAGGCATTAACTTGTGTGAGACAAAGGATGTTTCTCTCATTTTGAGTTATCACTTAATTTCATTGAATGGTTTGGTAAACTTGCAAGCTTTTATTTGTTGAATCTTAAAAGATGAAATAATTCAAATCTGAATTGAATAATAAAAATTCAGGTTTTTAACCTTAATTTAAAACACTTAATACTCACTAACCCTGTTGTTAACAATTTGTTTTTATACTGTTCTTACCAGGAATAATTCACATATTGCATCCTATTGATTAAACTCATGTTTTTGCTAGGTACAACACTCACTGTAAAAAACTTTACATTTAAATTGAGTGAAATTGTTTTTTTTTTCTGTAAAATACATATGGGACTTCAGCAGTATTTGTGGAATTAATTTGCAATATTAACGGTATGTGTGTTTAAAGTCTTGTGTAAATCACATGTTATTAGAGACCCTATGATTAGCTAATTCATCTGAAATCAATTTAATGCATAAATAGTTAAGAAAAATGTCTTTGAAAATAGTTTGAAAGTTAAAACTAACTCATTTAATATATATATATAAAGGTAATTGTTATTGTGTATCAAATGAGTAAATGACTTGGATATGACTTACAAATTGTATTTGTAGATTCTCTTATTAAAATTTATTTATCAATTGATTTAACTCCTTTTTCATTTATAGTTTTAAACATTTAAAACTGTGTAACTAATCCAGTATGTGAAATAACTGGTATATATTAAGGAAGTGTCTTAAATTATGCACGATATAATATTTTGTACCACATTTTTCATGTAATATTGAAACAAAAGAATGGCTTAAAATGTTTTCCTGTTTTCTATTTATCAAAAGTTTGAAACTTGTTCAATCTCCTGATTCTGTGCATTGGATGACCTCATCATAAACCTGCAACTCTCCCATTTCGTAGATCATGCTAGCAGCTAACTTCTGTAAAGGGGGATATCTGTTTTACTCCCCTATTTGTTGTTTGTTATAGTAAGAATTGCTGTCCATGGTTTGCCCTCTCCCCTGGTAGTCTGTGGTTGAGATAAAAGCAGAGGCATTGAATCTTACTCCTGATCCTGTTGTATGGTCACCTGCTTTCAGCTGAACACTGGGAGCACATTGAAGATTATAAAAAATATGTACCATCATACCTTCTGTCCCACTTGGCAGGGAGGTGACTCTGGTTGTCAGACATTTATCAGTTTCATGTCCTCTTATCTTGTCAGCAGTGTACTTTTCAAACAGTTTGGCTCTGGTGGACAGGATGCTGGCAACCCAGTTTTTTTTTGTTTTTTGTAGCTACCTCTTTTTAAGGTTTCAGAGTACTCAAATTTTAGAATATATCAGCAACCTTTTGATTAACAGCTCCTCATGCTTGTTGGAAGCTTCCCAAGCTGACATTATCTTTCATCCTTCTACTTGGAAAACAAGTGGTGATACTTTGGAGGGCTTGTTAATGTACTGAGGTACTTTCATCATCTAAGAGAGAGATCCTTTGAACCATATCATAAGATGCCATCTAATTATAACTCCTTTTTCATGGTATAAATATTTCAGTACTATGAAGTTAATCAAACAAGAGAACTTGTGTTAATACAAAAGTTTGAAAGAGGAGAGACAGAAAAGCACACTAGTCTCAACTTCTGTAGTAACCAAATTTTGGCCACTGCACCAGAAAAGTATATATTAAACTTAAACTATGGTGTCCTGACTTAGAATAAGAGCATACAATTAAATATGTCATCACAATGAACAGGAGATTCTATTGGACTTGGCATACATACATAATCAAGACCATCCCTTTAAAAATAACAGAGACCACGCTGTTGAATAAGCAGGAAACTTTATTTGAATACATACGACAGATAAAACTAAAATGTATACTATGAAGCAGAAACTTTTCTCCCCACATTATTGCCCAGTCAGCAATCCATCAAAACCAGTTTGAGGGTTTACAAATCTTATCAACAATGCGTGAAGGTAGAAAGTACGTGCAGTGGTATCTGCCACAGAGAAAAGTCCTGTAGTGATAATTGCATAAGTTCATGAGTAGTCATACTGATTAATTCGTAACCTGAGATGAAGTATATTAGCTGTCTCGAAAAATGGAACTAGTATCTAAATCTGAACTAAAAAAGGCTACAGCTTGTGGTAGAAAAGGTTCTGTATTAAAAAGTTGTTTGAAATGTGCAGAATTATCTCCAACAGACTTTTCATGTGTGGACTTTCACACTGGATGTGGTGTGCTCTCTATCAACTTTTTCTACTTCAGTTTCGGATGTTTTCTACACTTGTATTGTACTATTTTTATTATGATCCTTTTATTCCACTTTTGTGTTGTCATGTTTTCTTCATACACGTTTTATGCTCTCCTCAGAGAAAGCGTTAAAAGTTTTTTTTTAGAATAATTCAGAAATCTCTGCATATAATTTTCATTATGTTTTTAATTGGCCTGACTAGAAATTCTATCTAATGGTTAGAAATCAAGTTTATGAAATGAATTAATACTGGTTCCAGTTTTGATTATTTTCTAGTTTTAGGGTGTTATATACGGAAGTTACTCCAAAATTAAATCATGAAAGACTTTTGGAATTCTCCACAACTGTACTTAAATACCTTGTGTATTATTTCTTGGCTTGTATGTTCTGTAAATGCATCTGCCATCTATAGGTAAAGGAATGGCAGCTGTGGACTAAATAATTTTTTTCCCTCTCTTCTTCATTTCTGCTGTTGGTTTTATGACAAGGGTCAGTACATATCCTTTAGCTTTTCTCCCAGTCTCTAGTATGAAAGGTTTTTGAAGCCTTTGCCGTTTGTAATATATTTCCTGTCGTTAATTGGCATTTTCAATTGTTCATTAAGGCAAAGCACATATCTGTTCTCTCATCTTCCTTTGGCTGGTAATGGAGATGTGTCATGGATGTGAATGGCTAATCGGTTTATTTCTCTACCCATAATCTTGAGGTTCAGGTAGCATCCTATAGACTTGTGGTATTTTCAGATGAAAACGGATTTTCCATCAAGTACCAGAAGTATCGATTTGTTAAGTAAATAAGGAAAGCTATTCTGATCAGATAACTGGGCCTTTCTAGTGTGTATGAAATAATGATAATGGACGAAGTTGTTAAAAATGAAAACGATCTGTTATTGCACAAATAAAACTAAAACTGCGTACATTTTTTTGCGCACACTAAAAGACAGTTGTTTCTACTAGGCTTTGCTTGGATCCACAACTTTCTCTCTAAGGATATACTTCCATAGAACTAAACAAGTTGGTATCAAAAGGAAGTTTTCACTTAACGTTCTTCCTGTAGAAACTAACTAAAGAAAGCGCGTCTCAATTCGACAATTGAACTCGCTTTGTCCAGTCAACAGTCTCACCACGTGACTTTTGTCGACTGTTACATTAAGTCAACGTCAGTGCCGATCACAGTGGTGCCAATCCTTTTAACCTGGGTGCTGTATATACCTGCAATATCCTTTCAGACAGAAGAGACGTCACCTACTATAGGGAACAAAGAAACGAAACCACTAGCACAATGTAATCTTAATGACTTTCTGGATCGCGTGTTGCTACTATTACAATATGGGAACTAAACAACCGATTTTTTTTTAAAATCTCAGTATCACTAAAGCATGTAGAAAACATGTGACGTGCCTGAAAACAGATTACTGTCAATTATTTCATGAGAAACCAGATAAACAATCTTGGGTATCAAGTTATTTATTCTCGTTAATACCAACCTGTATGACTCGGGATGGTAAGGATAAGTTAGCGTTTTTTGAACCCTTTGTATTCTGCACTTCTGTCGCCAGATAATGTTTGCTATGTATTTCTATTAGCACTTCGAAATGGGGGGAAGAAACTGTTAGCAAACTTAGAACATTGTCACTCAGCCCATGTAGTAAATAAATATGCAAATATATTTCGTTCTGTGACCTATGTCTATTGCAATCCTTTCTATACACAAAAGAACTGATAAAATATAAAGCATATGTTCTAGGCTTTTTCTTTCTTTCTTCAGTATAATGGCATACCCACAACAAAACGTAATATGTAACTCGCATTATGGCCAGTATACATTCTTATCTAGGTTTTGATGGCTTCCATTTTGGCCTCTGATTGTGATTAAACGTAATATTTATACCACTTACTTCTAATGTCCTATCGTCAAACTAGTTAGTGAATTATTTGCCTTAAACCGCTTCGACTGGCATATTTTTGTTCAACGCTTCGTCGCGTAACTCATGTTATAATATTTAAAAATCTACACATCCCCCCTTCTGTTTCGTCATTTGATGGTTGGAGGTGTTCCAATGGAAGTTGTGGTACTATCAATTGTTTGGTCGTTTTTAGAACTCAATATGGGTACGGCTGCAACCTGTTGTCCTTGAGCTTTTACGTTTATCATTGTAGTAATCACTTGCTGGAGTTTTGCTGCTATCACACCCAAATGTTAAACTAAATATTCTGAAAATGTGAATATATATATATATCGCATTACTATTATCGGTCCAGCTTGTCAACTTATTGTCATAACGGATAATGTCTATGGTAATAGCACCCAAATGCGTTGGAGATTTCCCATATATCAGACAAAATCGAAACGCCGATGTCATTCTTGTCAGCCGTCATGGAAAATCATAAAAACATCAATTTAAAAAAGGGTACAAAGTGAGCGCTTACACCCACAACGTCTCAGCTTCTACTGCCTTTCACTGTCTATAGCCAGTTATGGGAAGGCAGTTACCCTTAAATTTCTTAGTCAAAGTATAATTGAATTGAAGTCATCCTAATATAGCCAACCTGTATCTATTCTTTTATGAAAACTAATTTATGAAGCAGACTTGAAACTTACATTTACACTTTCCGTTACATATGTGATTTAATACCTATAATAAATATGAAGTTTACACCAAACTTAATATGTCCAACAGAACCTACAATAGAAAGAATTAATAATAATAATGATATCCATGCTAATTATTCAGATTTGGACATTACTTTTATAGAAGGTACAGTGCGGCTGACTATTTTTGATAAAAGAAAATAATTTTCCCATTCTTGGTCAACCCACACATAATAGTGTTATTTCGTGTATCATGTTAAAAGGTATTATTATATCTCAACTAAAATGGTTCTTAATAGTCTGTAATAACTGCATTTTTTGTGGATAATGTTTTATTATTAAAAAATAAACTAAAAGATAATGGCTATAAAGACAGGCAATTAAAAAAATACATTTATTTGTTAATAAATACAAAAATATCTTAGAAACTAAACTATCGAGTAAGGAAAATATCTTATAAAAAAAATAAATAAAGAGGGAGTTAGTTACTTTAGCTTATAAATAGCTAATAACAATTTTTCAAGCAATTTTATTAAGTATACCGGGACGGAAAGACTAACTTCAAGTAGCTGGGATTGTCTCGGCTTTCCCGTGGTTATACTTGAATAAATCTTCAGAAGAAAGTGAGGAGGTTGGAAGTTAGAACTGTATAAGAACTTTTAAGGTAGGGTATATAGTTCTATTTAATATCTTATAGATCTATTCAATATTTTATAGTTTTATTTAATATTTTTTGTAAGGGTAGCTTCATTTCAATTCATTTCTACTCTAAGAAATTTAAGGATGACTGCCTTCCCACAACTGGCTATAGACAGTGAAAGGCAATAGAAGCACTCAGCTTCGTACCCTTATTTGATTAATGTTTTTACTATTTTCCATGACGGCCGACTAGATTGACATCGGCGTTTGAATTTTGTTCGATAGATGGGATATCCCCATCGCATTTGGGTGCTATTACCACAAATATCATTCGTTATGACAGTAAGTTGACAACCTGGACCGATAACGGTATTGCGATATTTAATTCATTATCGTTTTATAGAGCTGATTTAATCGCCTATTAACAATTAATGTAATCAATAGTTTGAAAGCTATATATATATAATTTGAACCGGAGATTTGTCACAAACCGGGAGAGTGCTCTACCAACTGAGCTAAAGGATTAGTTCACCCATTAGTGCATGCTGGTGAGTAACCAGGACAAAAAAATACCTCAACGAGATTCCATAAGTAGGTGTATAAATAACAATCACAAACGGCCTAAATTAACAATAAATATACATGTCATTCATTCATTCGTGATTTACAATGATCACAATCGGGCCCGCCGACAGGGGGGGGGGCAACGGCCTGGGGGAATGAAACCTGGTTATGCGTAAAGCCCCCAAAGCATCTTTAGGCTATATCTTCATTTAATGATAAAAACCATAGGTTTTTACTTTTCTTTGCATATAGACGCTTGGTACATTAAGAACGACTGAAATAATAATTTGAGTAATAATTAATATGTATTTGTTACTTTATAAATTTAATAGATATTTGTTGTTACTTTATTAACGTTTCTCCGCTTATACTGTGAGGTAAAAACGGCTGCTGCTATGATTTTCTCTGGTTCATGAGCTCGTTGTTGTCCTAATTTAGGATCTTCTTTTTAATAAATTTTTGAAAATGTTAAAAAGAAAGAGATAGAGAAAGGGGACCCGGCGAGGATGTTTGCCCCGGGGCCCGTGCTGGCTCTCGACGTTCCTTATCACAATATTTTCTCAACCTATCTGTCAATTCAACGGAGCGGGGGGTTCAAGGAGTTTTTAATTAATTATATTTGCCTCAAGTTACCAGAGTAAGGGCACAAAGTCTCTGTACTGTCAGAGAAACATTCAAGGTCATCACAGTATTCTAAGGGTTTTCACCAATTATTTCTATTCGATTTTTTTTTGGAATTTATGGTTTTAATGGCTCCATTGCTTGAATCTCAGATGAACAGAAGATTAGTAATTATTTATCTTGGCTAAATGTCATGATCGTACTCAATTTCTTCTTAATATTTATTTGCAGTCTTTGAATATACTTTTTCAACAGCCTTAAAAAATATGCATATCAAGAGATTTATCTCATTCACTACCACCGAAAGATAAAAGAGTAATTGGTTGCTTGTTCCAGAAATGGTTGTCCGACTTGTATTTAGTTCCATAAACAAGGTAGGCTAGCAAGAGTTTAGATAACTAGGCATGGTGAGTAGATAGACTTGTATTTCGAAAATTAAGCTGGGCACATAAGTTGTTTTCTTTTTCATTTATATCTTAAAACGCATTCCATCATCTGTATACAACTTTTGGTTTATTCCACAAAACGAGGCAATTTTCTGTATTAAACATTTTGCAAGAATCTAGGAAGAATAATGTAGAATATCTCAGATCTGTGTTTATTTTGGTTTTACTTCTAAGATTTGGCAATTGATTCTAGATAGTATCTGCCATAATCAGTGAACTTCTGTGAACACTTCTTCCTGAAAGGCATTGTTCTATGTTGGTTTGTTGTATACAGCATTTTATTCTAGTAACATAAACGAAATGGAGCCACTATTTGGAATGGGCTGGAAGAGATTAATTTCGTGACTACATGAGCCCATTATAAATTCGTAATGCAAACGAGGAAATCTTAAAATTAATATGTGTTTCTGGTTTTAGATTAAAAAAAAAATCAAAATATATTCTGGATTTAATACCTGTGGAAATTTAGCAAATATGAAGCAGTATATCTAATACTCGGAGACATCTAGCACAAATTAAGCAGTAGGTCTAATACCTGGAGAGATATAACAGATATTAAACAGTAAATCTAATATCCGGAGACATCTAGCACATATTAAGCAGGATGTCTAATACCTGGAGAGATCTAACAGATATTAAGTACTGCACAGAAGTATATTATGCATGTATTAAACTCTGTACAGTAGAATATCTTAACAGTCTAAAGTGCCATAATGTCCGCAATATTCTGGAAATTTTTCTTCTTGGATAAACAGGGTGTGTTTCTAGTACAGCCCAATGGTCCACTTGCAAGTGAAATCAGAGTGAACCATAGCAAGGTGACTTGGTGTGTTTCTAGTGTAGCCCAATGGTTCATTTGCAAGTGAATTCGTAATGAACCAGACTATTTTGTCCTAGAACACCTTTGTTTCATTAATTAGAAAATTCAATGTTTGAAAGAAACGTGCCTCTAACAAGAGTATGCGAACAAGCTAAAACTTGGTGCGTACTAACTGTGATTTTATTGTGTTGTGTGTCTTCTGAATGTTGTTCTGAATTTATGTTGTTTAGGTGGTTTGGTGCTTACTAACTGTGATTTTATTGTGTTGTGTCTTCTGATTACTGTTCTGACTTTATGTTGTTCAGGTTTGGTGCTTACTAACTGTGATTTTATTGTGTTGTGGCTTCTGAATGTTGTTCTGAATTTATGTTGTTTAGGTGGTTTGGTGCTTACTAACTGTGATTTTATTGTGTTGTGTCTTCTGATTACTGTTCTGACTTTATGTTGTTCAGATTTGGTGCTTACTAACTGTGATTTTATTGTGTTGTGGCTTCTGATTACTGTTCTGACTTTATGTTGTTTAGGTTTGGTGCTTACTAACTGTGATTTTATTGTGTTGTGGCTTCTGAATACTGTTCTGACTTTATGTTGTTCAGGCTTGGTGCTTACTAACTGTGATTTTATTGTGTTGTGGCTTCTGAATACTGTTCCGACTTTGTTATTCACATATTCTCTGTATGTCTTCAGAAAGAGCTCTGATACAAGAGAATATGGCTATATCTCTGTATTTATCTTCCTGCTTATTCTTAGCATTTATATTCTTTATTTTTTTTTTCTTTATCAAGTCTTCCAGTTACCAACTGATAAGGAGGGTTAAAACAATGTATTTTTGTTCTTTCTTCTTAGCTTTCTTGATATTACAATCTTGTTAATTCTTGAAACTAGGCAGGCTATGAGGTTTGTTTACTTTGTTGCTTGTTTGATTTATAGCTGAGGTATTTACCCGTATCTGTGGGTGTACAGTAAACTCGTTTTGTACTTAAATTATGTGTCTTAGTAACCATAAGAAAAAAGTTGGCAAATCTCAAAATTGATAAATCCACTGGACCAGATAATTTTTATCCCAGAGTTTTAAAGGAACTTAAAGATTTTATTTGTGAACTGCTAGCAAATATTTTTTATTGGTCATTGAATAGTGGAAGAGTATTATAAGATTGGAAGTTGGCTAATATTAGTCCAATATTTAAAGGAGGTGATAAACATTGTTCAGGCAACTATAGGCCAGTTAGTCTTACATCAGTAGTTGGAAAGGTTTTGGAGAGTGTGATTAAAGATTCATTACGAAGTCACTTAAAGCAGTTTGATATAGTGTCAAAGAGCCAGCATTGATTCACTAAGGGAAAGTCTTGTTTAACAAATCTTTTGACATTCTTTGAGGATGTTACTGCAAGAGTTGATGAAGGGAATACTGTGGATTTGGCTTACCTTGATTTTCAGAAAGCATTTGATGAGGTGCCTCACAAAAGAACAAAAATTAAATCTGTGGGTTTTGGGAGAATGTTATTAAATTGGATAGAAAATTGGCTGGAGAGTAGAAAGCAGAGAGTAGTAATAGATGGAGTTAGATCTGATTGGATCACAGCTACAAGTGGTGTGCCTCAGGGCTCTGTGCTGGGTCACCTGCTGTTTGTGATTTATGTTAATGATATTGACTCTGGGATGACTAACAAAATTTTGAAGTTTATAGATGACATTAAGATTTTTAGGATGGCTAACTGTATCAAAGATGCTGCAGACTTACAGCGAGATTTAGATCATTTGATACATTGGGCCAATACATGGCAGCTGATGT
>NW_013669484.1:4440-5463 GCF_000517525.1 Limulus polyphemus | reverse complement strand
TAGGTTTTCACAATTGAAATTATTGTTACAATTTAAAGGGAAATATATTAAATACTGGGGTTGTTGTGATTGAAAAAGATGGGATTGGAAGTATGTGATTATTGTTTTTCGGTCTTTTCTTTCTAAAAATCTAGAGTGACCCATTTAACAAGATTTTAAACATGAAAACAACTTTATGATTGTCTGTTTCAATTGTACAAAATTAAGATAAAAATTCTAAGTAGTTAGACATATTTGCAGTGTTGTTATCTTGATTAACTGATTTGTACTGAAAACAAGTATAAAACTTAAAACACAAAAGGCAGAAAACATGTATTCTACCAAAAAGAAACACCTAATAAATTCAAACTGGTTTCGGTTTAGGGATTCATTGGGAACATCCAGCATCCGGTTACTAACAGAATAGGCTTTGGGTTGGTCAATAACAGGAACAAATGTGAAACTAATCCAATCCTCTCCTTGTCCGCAACATTAAGGTCTCACAAAAATAATCATCTATAGAAAAAAAATAGAAAATAGAACTTTTACATTTACCACTTAAAATTAGCATAAAACCGCAAGAGAAGAGACAAATTTGCCTCCTGGTGGTTCATAGGTAAGTCTCGAAACTTATAACACTAAAAATCGGGATTAGATACCCGAGGTTGGCACAGCACAGATGGCCTATTGTGTAGCTTTTTTTGTTTAACAAGTAAAAACCAAACCAAAATAACTATATAAAACCTGCTGTTCACTACTTTATAAAAAAATCATAAGTTTGATATATAACAAAAATGAATTAACAATAGTTTCAACTTTTCTATTAACTTTCCAGTGGACAATAGCGAAAAAAATGGAAAACTTGTTATATGTTGACAAAAAACTATACACCTGGAAAAAAGTTAAGCACCCCCGTGTTTTTTTCAAGTGATTCAGATTCGACGTTCTTGTGACTGATTATAAATTACCATTCAATCTAAACGTGTTTATCAAATGAAATTATGCATTATTGGGCACAAGAAAACAAGATTATCACCGTAAAAT
>NW_013669484.1:0-3440 GCF_000517525.1 Limulus polyphemus | reverse complement strand
GAACCTTTCCTTTCCTATAAACTTACTATAATCAGGAAATATTAAAACAAGTCTTTGTAAAAGAAAGGAAGTAAGACTGTATAATGTTTACATACACAAATTTATTACTTTTATTCGTGGTTTAATACTGGAATCTTAAAACAGAAACATAATGTCCATAATTGTAATGAGGAGGGCGATTATTAATTATAGCCGGGAAACATTACAATCACACTAATAATAATAGAATATGTTTAAGTGCATATCCATAATGCGAACAAAAAGTAAGGCTAGCATTTACTTTATTATGTCATATATTCCAATAATACGCCACGCAATTATCATGGCTACCACCACTTCCAAAGTTTTGTGTGCAGCTTCTATCTAGCTACCTTTATATGGCAATAAGCTTTATTGAAGTCCATGATAATTATATCCACCTCTGCTCCAATGATCATTCAATAATTATATCCACCTCTGTTCCAATGATCATTCAATTTGAATGATCATTGGAGCAGAGGTGGATATAATTATTGAATGATCATTGGAACAGAGGTGGATATAATTATTGAATGATCATTGGAACAGAGGTGGATATAATTACTCCAATGATCATTCAATAATTATATCCACCTCTGCTCCAATGATCATTCAATAATTATATCCACCTCTGCTCCAATGATCATTCAATAATTATATCCACCTCTGCTCCAACGATCATTCAATAATTATATCCACCTCTGTTCCAACGATCATTCAATAATTATATCCACCTCTGTTCCAATGATCATTCAATAATTATATCCACCTCTGCTCCAATTATCATTCTTAGGATTATCGTGCAACAGATTAAATGCTCACTGAAAAAGAAACGTGCATGAGGTATCTCGGTAATTTATTTCTTAAAAGCAGAATATGTTGGCGTGAGCGGTGGCGTAGTACCCCATAGGTTATGGGTGGGTATAGTGGGTACGCTGCCCCCAGTTGGTTTCCACACACTGTTTTAACTATTCAAGATGCACGTAAAAACATTTGATTAGATATATTCATTTGTTCGAAGTTAAGAACTAACCTACACAATGTGTTATCTTTGCTCTGTCCACCACGGGTATCCTAGTGTTGTAAGTCCGCAGACATACCGCTGTGCCACTGGTGGACAATACTGTGTTGAAGTAGAAATGGAAAGTTCATAATATAGAAAGTAAAATGCACCACACACATATTGTTTGTATGATATGATTATTATTAACCTACCAATGATAACAAACTATTTTGATTTTTAAATGCTTCTACGATTATTTATTTGTTTGTTTTGTTATTAAGCACAAAGCTACACAATGGCTATCTATGTTGTGCCCACCATGAGCTTGTATGAACAGATGAATTTATCGAACTGGTGTATTTAAGTGTTTTACACTCACAAAAAATAAACCTATCATTCTATTGGTATTTGAAGAACTTGTAACATTTCGCTACAGTTTAATTCTTCGTATTGTTAGCTGACACTGGGCAGCTGGTACATAATTGAATAAACAGAGTTGTTTAAACATTTGTTTAACAACAAGTAAAAGCTTGCAATGGTCTATTCTTTCACTGGGGTGTGTGTCTGTGAGCAAGACTTGTTTCGGAAAATTCCACTCCTCATCAGTGATCCTGGACACTATCACCGATGAAATATAGGACCAAACCAAGCCTTTATAGTAGTGAGGTATCGAAAATCGAACTGGTGTATTTAAGTGTTAGATGAATTTATATATATATGTAAATACTAGGGATGCATGGGTAGTAAAATTTGGCCGATTACTGGGTCCGGGTATCCGGCCACTAAACTTCGGGCGGGTGTCAACCGGGACCGGTTTCTCTCCTCGCCCCTCCCCCAAAAAAAACATACATAAAAATCAGAAACAAAAGCAAAATTGACGTTTATAACATTTAACCGAATAATCACCTACAGAACATTCAAGTTTTACTTTCAACTTTCAAAATTAACTAACAAAAATGTGCACACCAGTTTGCAGAATGTCTATTTTTGGAATTTGTTTAAATTGTACTTGAGGAACAGTAGCATTTCGGCGTTTTCGGGTAAAAGCCTTGACCTTTCGCGTGTGATAATGTTGCCAGCGGCGCTAAAAGCCCGTTCGCTGTCTACATTGGTCGGAGGTGCGAAGATAACGCCTTACTATCCTGGCCATTGTGGGAAATCGAGCCTTATTTGACTTTCAAAAGTGAGGCCAGTGAAAGTAAACGTAAAAAGAGTCATGTTGACACGTTTTAGAATCATTATTCCAATTAGTGCCTAGCTCCAACTTCTCAAAACCCCACCTTCTTCAGAAATCCACTTCTCAAGCCATGCCTGCTATTAACCTCTATTGTTGTTCGGAACACGTTTTTTTTAATATATATTTAAACCAGTTATTGAGTGTAACTTTCAGTAACGCGTAAGTTGCCACAAAGATCAGGCCATTTTCAATTACCCGGATTCGGCTGTTTTTAACTTCGACACTCGGCCGGAGCCGAGTATTACCGGGTAGCCCAATAACCGGCCGAGGCCGAACATCTGGCCGGGTACCCGTGCATCCCAAGTAAATACACATTCCATTCAGTATATAAATTAAATATATATATATGTATGCACATGATGACACTGACTGATATTGTTGTTAAACAGACATCAGTAACTTCAATAGTTTAATATTTCAATATCTTTGGTTTCTTACAATTTACTCGTTTCATTACTTTCTGTGTATGCTATATTCTGTGTCCCACATTCCCGCCACCTGACGTTGCATTCGTTATTCAATCCTTCTTCCTCTCTCAATTCTAACCATTTCTTGGACCTATTTTTTTCTTCTGTTTCACTTTTAGATACGTCTCGATTGTGGTCATCTGCTGCTGTGGATTTGCATTTGGAAAGGAACCGTTCCAAACTCTGGAAAGGAAGTTGATAAAATAAGGAGCAGACGAACCCCATGAGGTACGACACGCTGGTGTGGGCAACGAACAGATAACACTGCAAAAAACAATAAAAAAATAGATCATTCATAGACTCCCTTAGAAACAGCAGTATGATATGTTACTGAAAATACGCAATTAATTAAACTGTAACAATCTATACCGGTCGTAAGGTCTTCATTATAACAGAACAGGTTGCGGGAGTCTATAATTAAACTGTAACAATCTATACCGGTCCTAAGTTCTTCATTATAACAGAACAGGTTGTGGGAGTCTATAATTAAACTGTAACAATCTATACAGGTCATGAGTTCTTCATTATAATAGAACAGGTTGTGGGAGTCTATAATTAAACTGTAACAATCTATACCGGTCGTAAGGTCTTCATTATAATAGAACAGGTTGTGGGAGTCTATAATTAAACTGTAACAATCTATACCGGTCGTAAGGTCTTCATTATAATAGAACAGGTTGTGGGAGTCTATAATTAAACTGTAACAATCTATACC
>NW_013669483.1:107950-109034 GCF_000517525.1 Limulus polyphemus | reverse complement strand
GCGCCTTATCCACCTGGCCATGCCGGGCACCGGAGGGATGAGCAAAGCCACGTTGGGCTATCTGCTGTTTCCACAGCGGGGACTCGAAACCTGGATTTTAGCGTTGCAAGTCCGTAGACTTACCATTGTCCACCGAGAGACCAGACCATAATACGAAGCTAGAGACATAATCATAAGAACGAACCGTTTTACACTAAAGTGATCCAAACACTGAAATGCGAGTTAACAAGAAAGCCGACATTAAATAATTTTGTCACACGTTTAAAGTCTTATCTTAAAAAAAAAAAGGTAAGATAGTCATGCAAATATTCGAGACAAAGTTTTATGAGCACACCAAGGCCACAGTTAACACACCAGGTGGCAGGTGAGGTGTTTCGAGAACAACAACGTTCAATATCGTATATAAAAAAAACAAATTTTATGGACAGAAACGATCTGGGAGTTTTTAATACTGACGACGTTTCGAACTGCTCGTTGTCCGATGTCGTCAGTTGTAGGCAAATCCCAGACTGACCACCGGGAAAATGTTACAGTCTAGACCAGTTTTAAGTTATCCACCGTGAATTAATATAAACTAGCTTCTGATTAAAGCAAAGTGTCTACTTAGATTGAAACTAAAAATCAACCTGGTAATGAGTATAAATAATTAAACATACTTTTCTTAAATTTATACTTATAAAAATTAGTTTCATCAGTTCCACCGGTTTCGACTGTTCACTGCTCAGAGAGCTTAAGTCTTCACCGGTTTCGACTGTTCACTGCTCAGAGAGCTTAAGTCTTCACCAGTTTCAACTGTTCATTGCTCAGAGAGCTTAAGTCTTCACCGGTTTCGACTGTTCACTGCTCTGAGAGCTTAAGTCTTCACCGGTTTCGACTGTTCACTGCTCAGAGAGCTTGAGTCTTCACCGGTTTCGACTGTTCACTGCTCAGAGAGCTTAAGTCTTTACCAGTTTCGACTGTTCACTGCTCAGAGAGCTTAAGTCTTCACCGGTTTCGACTGTTCACTGATCAGAGAGCTCGAGTCTTCATCGGTTTCGACTGTTCACTGATCAGAGAGCTCGAGTCTTCATCGGTTTCGATTGTT
>NW_013669483.1:105593-107278 GCF_000517525.1 Limulus polyphemus | reverse complement strand
TAATAGATTGTTGTTCCAAACCGTACCTTTAATCACTAATTAGACCCTGCATGGTTAGGGAGCTAGACTCGCAATATGCGGGTCGTGGGTTCGAATCCCCGTCCTACCAAACATGCTCGCCCTTTCAGCCGTGGGGGCGTTATAATGTGACGGTCAGTCCCACTATTCGTTGGTAAAAGGTTAGGGAGCTAGACTCGCAATATGCGGGTCGTGGGTTCGAATCCCCGTCCTACCAAACATGCTCGCCCTTTCAGCCGTGGGGGCGTTATAATGTGACGGTCAGTCCCACTATTCGTTGGTAAAAGGTTAGGGAGCTAGACTCGCAATATGCGGATCGTGGGTTCGAATCCCCGTCCCACCAAACATGCTCGCCCTTTCAGCCGTGGGGGCGTTATAATGTGACGGTCAGTCCCACTATTCGTTGGTAAAAGAGCAGCTCAAGAGTTGGCGGTGGGTGGCTAGTTGCCTTTCCTCTAGTCTTACACTGCTAAATTAGGGACGGCTAGCGCAGATAGCCCTCGTGTAGCTTTGCGCGAAATTAAAAAAAACAAACATTAATCACAAATTAGATTTGGCCTAGATCACTTCATTTCGGCCGTACTTTTATATTCATTCCTTTTTGGTCGTATAATCAACTTGGTGGCACGTATTACACTCGAAATAAAATTAAGAGCGGGAAAAGTTTTACTTATTTGATTGGGTGAAAAATCGACACCTTTCCGAGACTTATCTATTACCCTTTTATGTTGGGAATGGGAGTGGCCGAATGGTCAGCTTGCCGGGATGCAGATCGCAAGATCCAAGGTTCGAGCCGCTGTATATATTGAGTTACACGCTCCGTGCTTTAAGCTGTAATGGCATGATAATTTCGCTGTTTGGTTTAAGAGTAACCGTGTTGGCGGCGAGTGCTTCTGATTGGTTGTTCTCCTTGTGGTCAACAATTTTAAATTAGGGATGGTTATGCCTGAACCGTGGGGGAATCTGGCCTGGCCGTTTAGACTATGTGTCGCAATAGGTACCGTTCAGTTAGAAAATAACAACTATATTTTCATGTTCCGTTTTTAATTGTTTATAATTTTTATTTAACTTGTTCTTTATTATGTATGCGTGTATATGTAAGCTTAATTTTAGATTGTAGAAGATGCATGCTCTGGTTTACAAAAGGAAGGGATTTACCTGAAGCGGATCTTCGTAAAGTTAGGCCTAGTTGTTTTATAACTTATTGAATAGTTCACCGTTTACTGTTACGTAGTTTGGTCAATCTTATACCTTGCCTTAACTCACAACCTTAATATCTTTGATTTTCTTACTTACATTTTGTTTTATTTTGTCAGTTGTTATTGTTGTACGCCTTCCGACAGTTGTTATTGTTATACGCCTTCCGACAGTTGTTATTGTTGTACTTCTTCCAATAGTTGTTATTGTTGTACTCCTTCCGACAGTTTTATTGTTGTACGCCTTCCGACAGTTATTATTGTTGTACTCCTTCCAACAGTTGTTACTGTTATACTCCTTCCGACAGTTGTTATTGTTATATGCCTTCCGACAGTTGTTATTGTTGTACTCCTTCCAACAGTTGTTATTGTTGTACTCCTTCCGACAGTTGTTATTGTTGTACTCCTTCCAACAGTTGTTATTGTGGTACTCTTTCCGACAGTTGTTATTGTTGTACTCCTTCCAACAGT
>NW_013669483.1:94976-104851 GCF_000517525.1 Limulus polyphemus | reverse complement strand
ATAATATACGGTCTCCATTGAGCCTTAAATGTGGTTTCATAAGGCAACCTATAATATACGGTCTCCATTTAGCCTTAAATGTGGTTTCATAAGGCAACCTATAATATACGGGTCTTCATTGAGCCTTAAATGTGGTTTCATAAGGCAACCTATAATATATACGGGTCTTCATTGAGCCTTAAATGTGGTTTCATAAGGCAACCTATAATATATACGGGTGTCTTCACTGAGCCTTAAATGTGGTTTCATAAGGCAACCTATAATATATACGGGTCTTCATTGAGCCTTAAATGTGGTTTCATAAGGCAACCTATAATATATACGGGTCTTCATTGAGCCTTAAATGTGGTTTCATAAGGCAACCTATAATATACGGGTCTCCATTGAGCCTTAGATGTGGTTTCATAAGGCAACCTACAATATACGGGTCTTCATTGAGCCTTAGATGTGGTTTCATAAGGCAACCTATAATATATACGGGTCTTCATTGAGCCTTAAATGTGGTTTCATAAGGCAACCTATAATATATACGGGTCTTCATTGAGCCTTAAATGTGGTTTCATAAGGCAACCTATAATATATGCGGGTCTTCATTGAGCTTTAAATGTGGTTTCATAAGGCAACCTATAATATATACGTGTCTTTATTATACTTGGTTTCGACGATTTTTCTATTTCTGTCCTGTAATCTTACAAAGTAACCAAATTATGTTTGTGCAGAAACCATCTTTTCCTGATTAAACGGTAGATATGAGCCAAACGGAAATGTCAGGAAGAGTTTTTCTAGCCAGTTTTAAAGTAAATGCATTTTGACAATTCTTTTCCTGTGTTATTTACGTGTTTACAACTAGGGACGTGCCGTGCCGCAGGGGGTGGGTGGGAGAGAGCCCAAACTGAACGTGTTTACAACTAGGGACGTGCCGTGCCGTAGGGAAAGGGGGGTTTGACAGACGAGGCTGAATTCGGGTAAGTTCAAACGGCTGGGTCTTTCAGGTCAACGGCTCTACTGTAGGTGAGGGAAAGGGCGGGAATATGGCCCACCCCTTTCCAAACCACCAATAAAGCAGTAAGAATCAAACTTAGATTGCTTTTTTTACTTCCTTTTAACAAGGCTAAGAAAATGAGTCGTTTTAGGCATATCTTAGGGCAAGGAGAAAAATACGGGGGTTATATAGAAACTATAAATTATACTATTATAATAATTTTCTGGGCGACATGTCCCCATATTGAAAAACTCGGAGAAAGTAGTAAGACGACATTTCGCGACGTACAAAAATTAAACGTGAACACGAGTAAATTTGTATCTAATTGATTCAAACTGCTGACGAACACTTGAAAGCTATGTGGGGTATATAATGTAGACACCTCTCCATCTTTGAACGAAATGTATCGTTCTGTATCAGTACGTATCTTTTAACGTAATTATTATAAAGTTCTTCACGCCACCCGTGTCTGATGTTACTAACTATTGAAAAAAGAAGTGTTTTGTTCACAGCTTTTTAAATGTGTAAAAAAAAAAAACTGGCGGAAGATTGTTAACTGTACTCGGATATTTTATAAACTATATAAAATGCATTGTGGGAAGTAGAAAACGATTATTGAGATGCTTTATCGATTCGTTACCATAGCGGCACCTAGTGGTGATTATATTACTCGCTCTTGTTTACTAAAGTGTCAAGAGCGTGAGTGGATGATACATGTTGTTTGTCAATGTGTCCGTTATTCTTCCTCATCTGTACGTAAATAGCGCATGTTCCGGATAGGGCATTCCACCTGCACTACTAATTTAGGCTTAATGAATCACTTGCTTCCGTGTAGGCTTAGCTTGCTGTAGTTCTTCATATTTACTAAATATAAATACGTGGTGAATTTGACACAACATAGAATCAGTCGCTTTTTTTTTATTGTGGTTTGGACAAACAGTTGCCAACTGGTTGACATGATTGACCGCTGGACGAGCGTGGTTGGCTGCTGAGCACGTGACTTCTCTCACGAACTCAGCATATCAAAGTGGCATGTTGTTCACATGACAGTAATAATAACATTCAAGCTTACCGTTGTTTTTGGTTTATAGAATTTTCATGTCAACCCTCGTATCTTCTCCACACGACTGTCTCGTTAAGAGGGTCATATTTATAAAAATGAGGATAAAACGTGGATGACGTGATGTTCATTAATCTTCCACATTATGATGATTTTCAGTCGAATGGGGAGACAGGGGGCAATATTGGGTCTCAAAATTGGTTGGCTTTCTTAAAGGGGCACATATAACCCTTAAAGGGCCGGGCGCACGCAAGGCTTATGATTTGATGTATTGAAATGCTCCTTAGCAGTTTCTTGGGTCCTTTTGGGGTCACTGGCCATTACATAAGCGTGATTGAGGTGCCGGAGAATGGGGAGGGGTCTTATTTGTCATTAAGCACAAACCCTCACAATTGGTCATCTGTGTGTTCCCACCACGGGTATCGAAACCCGGTTTTTAGCAATGTGGGCCGTCAGACTTACCGCTGAGCCACTGGGGGCGGGAGGGGGTGTGGATGAAGTTTTAAAATTGTTTAATTACTCCAGTAAATTTAAATCACTAGTTGAAGTTGGAAAGGAACTGGGAGAGGGGGGGGGGATTGCCGAGTATTCAAGGTTCGCCTCACGAAGCAGCTGAATCTTTTAGATATCATTATTTTTAAATCTATTTCTGAATCTTGTATGTCGCTGTTTTCATAGTGAGGGAAGAAGTAAGATTTTTTATTACCTGAAATAATCTGTTCATATGTAAGAATACAAGATATCTTCTAAAGTAGGCTTAAGTCACTGAGGTCACGGTGGATCAGGTCGGACGTCGACCTCTTGCTCACAGTGTCCACTAAAATTGGATTCATTCAGCGATGAATCCAATTTTAGTGGACACTGTGAGCAAGAGGTCGACGTCCGACCTGATCCACCGTGACCTCAGTGACTTAAGCCTACTTTAGAAGACAGCAAAGCTTAATGTCATTTAAACAACCTATTTTAATATTATCAAAGAACGAACCGGTATTAATCCGTTCATTATCATTAATAACTTGACTGAATACAAGGGAGAAAATTGTTTCATTTCGCGTAAAATTACTCGAGGGCTATTTGCGCTAAACATCTCTAATTTATAATTGATAGAATATAGAGGAAAGGTAGCTAGTTAACACCACCACCCACCAACTTTTGAGCTGCTCTTTACCAACGAAAAGTGAAATTAATCGTTACATTACAACGCTCTTAAGACTGACAAAAAAAATCACGCTTGGATACGGGATTCGAACCCACAGATTACGAGTCGAGTGCCCTAACCACCGGTGCAAAGAAAAAAATTAAAGTATTTGAAACTTAAACAACAAAATTTTTTGATTTGTTGTAATCTCTACACTAGTCTTTTAATTCATAAAATCGCAAAGAGACTTTCAGAAACGTTTTCAAGATATTTTAACATTTTTCTATGACAGATTACCACTGAATAATATGAAGTTATTATTATTTATATATTGTGTAGCTTTCGTAATACTTTTGAATAATATTGCGTTAAATAGATATTAGAAAACTGACGAAAAATAAAAATTACGAAAGCGCCACCTGTGTGAAAATAAAACCTATTTATCATAACGGCATGACACCACAATTTTTTCTGGAACTTTCCCCAGCTTTTAATTGTGCGCATGCGTGCGTATATTTATTATGGGGGGAGTAATATTTTATGTAAATATCAAATTGGAATATTTATTCATTAAATACAAATAAACCTGCAATTTTAAGAAGTGGTCGAAGGTCACCTAAGATATTAATTAGTTAGAATTCTTAGGAGATTATCATGCGACTACCAAGTTTATGAAAATTCAACAAATCGAAATCAGTCTTTAGATATGGAAGAAAATGTAGAAACTGATTAATTTGCAAAACTCAATTTTTATTATGAATGAAGTAAACTCCTGTTGTTGTTTTTTGTTGTTGTTGTTTTTTGGCGTGAATTCGGATTAGCCTAGGCCTAACTCAATTTTTATTATGAATGAAGTAAACTCGTTGTTTTTTTTGTTGTTGTATTTTTTTGGTGTGAATTGGGATTAGCTTAGGCCTAAAGTAATTTACACCTAAAGAAACTTTAGACCTACTGCCTTTTCTCGTGTTATCGGTTGTTGTTTTTTTTTTTTTAATTATGATTTATCTAGTTTCTAAGTGTACGTGTTTCCTAACTATCATATACGTTGTAACCATTGTATGCAAACAAGGTATTATTAAAATGTACCAAAGTGAATGAAATATCAGTATTATTTATTTTCCTGTTTGATAAGATGTAACATTTTCCTACGTATGGTGACGTAACACTCAATCTCCGACTACATACCGCCTTATGTAACAAACAATTTTTTTATCGAGAGATAGTTGGCATAACGCCAAAAGACGGCGTGTGCGTCATTTGGTAAGTTACACGATTGGTTGTTATCAACAGACAGACAACGATCACACACTACCCACGAACATGATTTACTTCAAATCTTTGTACATGATAAAAATAAGCTTTTATGTCAAAATATGTCGATGAAGATATTTCAATACTCGCTTCAACTTTATTTACGTCTGTTTATATCGAGTTTCTTTAGTGCTGATTTCAGTCTTTTGTGTGTGTCTGTGTGGTAAAGCACACAACTACACAACGGGCTATCTGTGCTGTGCCCACTATGGGTATCGAAACCCTGTTTCTAGCGATATAAGTCCGCAGACTTTCCGCTGTGCCACTTGGGGGGGGGGGGGGTTCAGTAAAATAAATATTGGATCAAATGTGTACTGTTTACAGTAAAGATATACAAAAACATATTTTGCAACTATTAAAGCCCTATGGCGTAATTAGAACATTATAGTTTATATATCATACAGTGATTTTTTTTTTGTAACTAAGTAGGCTTTTTTCACTGTTTAATTTAGCTAGTCTAACCTGCTAAGCCTACTTAGTTACAAAAAAAAAATCACCGTATGATATATAAACTATAATGTTCAAAATTTTCACTGTTTAATTTAGCTAGTCTAACCTGCTTGATAATTAAGGTAGATTTTTTAGTATCTTTTAAATATTATATAAAAAGTTCAATACTACAGTGTAAAATAATTGTACAGATAAGTAATTTTTAAAAAAAGTTCCTTAAAATTGACTTAAGTGTTAAATCATACCTCATGTTCTCGGATTTTGTGAACTATACCTGTGGGAAGAGTTGATTAACACAATTAGTGAAAGAAAGTTACGCTACTGAGATTTAATAGATTTTTTGAAATACATAATTTATATTTTCCATATGTTTTCAAATATATTATACTATTTTAAAATGTTTATTATATTTTTAAGTATACTGATAGCTTATATTTTCATAACAGGTTTATTCAAACGAATAATCTCAACGCTTGGCTAGCCCTAACAATTAACTCGTGGACTATTTACTATATATAGATTTATAATATCTGCGGATAGTCTATAGATGATGACAAAACCTTATCGAAACGTTGTACATTTGCTGTTATGTTAGACTTATATTAAAGTTTTTCTTCGTTACCCATTCAAGCCGTCTCCAGCCATTATTAGTCTATAGAGACGTCTCACGGTATTGCTTTTCGTGCTCATGGTACTGTTGCTACCCCTTACTTTTTTTGACAAACAATTTAGTATAAATTTTTGAAAAGACACCTTGGATAATACATTTTCCAAGATATATAAGTTATCTTTGGGGCAAAGTAGCAATGAGACATCATTTATCGTCTTATCTTATTGCTAATCATTTAGTCTAACGAATACTAATACTTGTTTTTATAGCTCATTTATAAATATTTAAGATTTTTATTGTTACCTTTAAAAAGTCGTTTGTTTTTACGTGTAGTAAACCCGTTGGGATTAATGAAGAGGAAAAAGCTACACTAAGAATACGTTATTTTATAAATTAAACCCGCTCCCCAAATGGGAAAAGGGTAGCCTAGCGTGAAACCGAACTTTGGCACCATTCACGATAAGCAAGTTGTTTATGAATGGTCCTATGGTAGGTACGTAAAACTACGGTGGCTCATAAGTACTATATTATTATTAAAATATTACACGTAACGAACAAGCGTTGTTTAACTTCTTTGAATAAATGTAAAATTCACTCTGAAGTTTTTACATTGTAACTTACCATTAAAATAAGTTATAAATTCTATAAGATAATTGTTCTAAAGATATTTATAAATAATTAGTTCACGTGTCTCCTAATTTGAAACAACGAATTTAATAGCTTATGTAAGTCACGTCATTAAAAAATATAATACAACAAATATATTAGGTTGTAACCGAATTTGCAGTAGTTTTATTTAAGAACAGGTTTAGTACGTTGACGGAACACCTTCCGTGATAACTGTTGTAAAACCAGATTCTCAATGTGAAATTTCGTTTTATTTAAGAATAGGCTTAGTACGTTAACGGAACACCTTCTGTGATAACTGTTGTAAAACCAGATTCTCAATGTGAAATTTCGTTTCCCTGGGACAGGTAGTTTCTTATGATATAATGTTTTCAAATATGTTGTTAATTTTTTAATCACCACTGCAAGACAAAGTACACTGATGCTGTCCCTCGGTGGGTCAGCGGTAAGTTTACAGACTTACAACGCTAAAATCCAGGGTTTCGATTCCCCCACGGCGGACAGAGCGCAGTTAACCCATTTTGTAACTTTGACCTAAAACAAACCAACAAACAAAGAACTACTGATTTTTTTTTTGGAACATCTAGAAAAGCGGGAAAATTTTATGCGTGAATGACTAACTAAAATCATGAGAATACTCCATTTTAAATTACATCGTTCTTTGTACCAAAAACCGTTAATAGCATTTATTAGTAGTGCCTTGTAATCTTATAAATAGAACATGTAATGCATTTCAGAAATTCATATTATGAACAAATATATATAACAGCATCGTTAAAATGTAATTTTTTAGTTGTTTTATAATCATATTTCAAGTGTTATTTTAAAAATTCACACACAGTATCCAGATTCTTATATTAACATAAGCATAAGGTTATAAAGCAACATTTTTTTCCCTATTCACAGTTAGATTTTTATAAAATCATAAGTTTTCACGTAAATTAGGTATTGTACCGTATTTTGAAATTATTTCTGATACAAACAAAATATTTCTGTCACGCTAAAATCCGGGATTCGACTCCTCGTGGCGGACAGAATGGAGATAGCCTATTGTGTAGCTATGCACTAAGACAACCATATTTGGTTTGAGTCCTTAGAAATATGGCTTTTTACTTTCGAAAAAAACAACAGTAATCTTAGAAAAGTCAATATATAGAAAGTTATGGGTGATTATTGTTCCCAAGAAGTGAGCAGAAAAACTCGGATAAAAAGTAATGGGTGATAATTTAACACGTCTAAATAAATACTTGATAGTTTTATTCTTTGTTAGACGCTGTTCGTTAAGACTTCTTTCTTAATATTTCGTACCAGCTGCGACCCGCAAAACACTTGCGGTAGTTTTCATGCCCTTCGCTTGAATTTTCCTTATTCTATCATTGTCACGCACGTCGTTTAAGCTACGCTTTCTTGCAGGCATTATATGTTAGATCGATAAATCCTGGTCTATTTGAAAAAAAAAAAATTGACACGGTTAGACAAACAAACTCACGTAGACGTAACTTTATTTAATAAAACTATACGTAATGTAGATATTAAAGTAAATTAATGATATTTATAATAGTGTACAGAGTATGAAACAGTTATGAGTTTACAGTCTATGACACAATTTTACAAGTTGAAACAAAGAAACTCACAAAAACTAAGAATAAAAGCCGTAGTAAAGAAAAAAGTAGCTAAAAGGTGTCTATAGCAGTCTATGACACGAACCGCAGTTAAATTGTTGCAAAGTAAAGTAAATGTAAAGTTGTAATGAAGGCAAACTTAGCTGAATATACAGAAACGTGTATGCATATTTCTGTATTTTAACGTGTTTTTTTTTTTTGCTGTTTAGTGTATAAACTACAATTCTTGAACGATATAGGCCTAACTCACCAATAAGTTGTCTTCAAGTTGCATCTAACTTGATTTCATTTGGTAATGGTGTTTTTCCTGAGAACTTAGTTAATTTTTAACACCTGATTATCGTTAAGTAACAGCATCATCGTACATCTGTAACACTATTAAAACGTGTTCTGCATCATATTAAATGTGACTTGACTTTTCTCCTTCGTTTAAAGAGTCGATTTTTGTAATTAGTAACGTTGATTAAACTATGTTAATTCTGTCTGATCTGGAACTTCATAGTTATTACTTAGTTGTTTTTATCTTTCCGTCGAACCAAGCATTTCCTAAAAAAAAAAAATAAGTGTTAGCCTCTCCTTGGTTTTATAAATGTTTTTATTTTTGGAATTTTTGCGCAGTTGCACAAATGCTATTTGTGCGTAACCATCCCTGTAATTTTGAAATGACAGACGAGATGGAAAGCAGTTAGACAATAGCAACCACCGCCAGCCAACTCGTGGCTCGGATACTGTGAGGAATTAATCAATGAAAAGAAAGTTAAAAAATTACGCGTTGGTGAAATCAGACAATTAAAAGCCTTGAAGTTTTAAAAAGAAATATTAACCGCAGTTCTAACACAATGTTCTCGGCAAAGAACTAGTTAACGTGACTATGGAAACAATTTCTAACTTGATATTTTAAAATATTCTTGGGTATTCAATTCTAATTAATAATGATTATAAGTATTGTTTGTAGATATATTTTAGAAATAAGAATATTTCCAAAGTGATTCAGCAAGAAAAAAAAAAAGTGCGTGTTTATTTGGTATAAAATATACTGTATCCATATTACACGCACAGTTTATATATAGTTATTCGCTCCTTTGGTGACGTTGAAATGTTTTATATTGTTCTTTTTAACCTACAGTATAGTAACGTAAATTTATTTGGATAATATTGTGCCTTATTCGATATTATACAGCGGATCAACTACACATTTATTTTCTTTTTTAATCAGAGTGAAATAAAAAATTAAACCCGTGATGTGTGGTTAAAAAGGACCCGAAAAACCCCATAAATATTATATACACATCAACTTGTAAGTGGCCTAACTGTATTTCTGTGGCTTGCTGATTGAAGCTACGCTGATGAGCTTTTAACAGGCGAATTGAATAAGCTGTTAGGTTTATGCGTCATAAGTTATATAGAAAAGAACTTTATAATATAACCAGTTTTATACTGTTGTTCAGTGTCGAGCCTGTGAAATATATAATATATTTTTTTTTAAATGTACTGGTATTGTTATTTATAAGTACGGTTGAAATAATAAATACTACGTTTTTTTAATTGGTTCTCACATTTATGACTTTTATACCACAATAGCTATTTTTAATCATATAGTACCTGTAGAACCCCCTTACAAACTTCCCAGGTAGTCTCAGTAAATAAAGTTGAACATTATAATATTTATCGAAGATGTTTAACAACTGTTCTGTTTGAAGTTATTACCTTACACACACACAGATACACGCCTTTAAAGAGTTGTTTGTTTGAAGTTAAGCACAAACTACACAATGGGCTATCTGTGCTGTGCCCACCACGGGTATCGAAACCCGGTTTCTAGCGTTGTAAGTCCGCTGACATGCCGCTGTGCCACTGGGGGGGGGGCTTTAAAGAGAAGATTTTTAATTTAATTTATACCGATAACATTGTGATATTCAGTTGAAATGTTCACGTTGTTTGTTGAGTGAATAATTTTACCAAAAGTGTTTTTTTCACAAGTTTTAAACATTGTAACTGTGCATTTCACGTATATCTGTTTGTTTGTTTTGAATTTCGCGCAAAGCCGTCTCTAATTTAGCAGTGTAAGACTAGAG
>NW_013669483.1:88578-94362 GCF_000517525.1 Limulus polyphemus | reverse complement strand
TATATTTACTATATTTATGGTGATACATTTTAAGGAAAGTTTTAAAAAGTGTGTATAAAAATAAGACTGACAACGCGTTTGGGAAATAGAGTGAACGACGAATCAGTGTTGTGTATTTAAAATAATTATTGGGTAGTTTAAAAACAGTAATTATTAAATAATTAAAAAAAAATTAAAAAAATGATAATTTTAACACGTTTCTTGACCCGCCCCCACAACTTCCCTATGCTGTATACCTTAAAAATCACGTCCAGTATATGTTATACTAATATCGGTCAACAACTATGTTGTCAAAGTGTAAATATTTTATTAAAAACATTGGGCGTGATTTTAGCGCTACCCTTACAGTTTT
This sequence comes from Limulus polyphemus, assembly GCF_000517525.1. Lineage (NCBI taxonomy): Eukaryota > Metazoa > Arthropoda > Merostomata > Xiphosura > Limulidae > Limulus > Limulus polyphemus. Next base: position 94,010 of record NW_013669483.1, on the reverse strand, counting down.
GTTTCATACGACCTTGGACAGGCAAATAAATCAATAAGGTTTTAATATGACAATCTGTTTTAACTGTAGCTGGAAAAAACAACCGCTAATTGGATCTAAAGTGGGATAATAGGCAAAACAACGTGTTTATTTAGTAGTTATTAAATGTATCGGCAAAATAAAAACCATCATCGAAAATATACGCCATTGTTTACGATGCGCAGTCTTATACCTACATCATTGTTAAGGACTTAGGGTAAGGATGACGGTTAAAAAAGATACGTACTGTTTTTTTTTTTCGGGTGTAGTAGCCAGTGAAATATACAAGCTTTCGGGTTTTATAGTTTTGGAAAAAAAATCACGTTATAACAAACGACTATGTTGTTAATATCCATCAGAATTATATTGTGTTAGGTCACGCATACCTTTGGCGGACATCAACGAGTTCAGAATTCTGATTTTTAACTGTCTGTTCTGTTCAGTTGATTTTGGCATATAGAGTACATTGAGTTACTTTGGAAACAGGGAACAAATCATTGGCCAGAATTTAAGCAACGACCTCTCCCGGGGCCCTCCTACAAAAAAAAAAAAAAAAAGATGACTGTGTAATCTTCTAAATACAGGGCACATAATAAAAAAAAGTCCTTGAGTGTGTGCGACCGTTAGAAGCATTTTTCCTCGTAACAGACAGACAGAAGGTCTGGGTTCCTGCGTGCCTCAGTGCTTTCTCAACCTATATGTTTTGTTGGTCGCCTTAGATTTATACAGCGTATATTTTGTAGCTAGTGGCACAAACAATTATGATGCGTGTTTCTGCCCATACCTGTCACACCCAGTTCATCGTGAAGAAAATATGACGCTTATCGGGAGCCGCCGAAGCTGCAGCTTAGCGTTATAATGATTGGAACTTCGCCAACGAGCCAGTCAGTCGTGTCTCGTGAGAAGAACGTGAACGCGGATACTCATCGATTGTCGTCTGCTGTTTCTGTGTTCATTCACTTCCTGCTATAGCGCTTAAGAAGATTACTTATATGCTCCACTTTCATTTCTTCGAGTTAAATCGAGGGGATATGGACGTAGTTCTGTAAAGGGCGTTTAACTTATTATATTACTAATTTGAGCATCCTTACATCTTCAAAATATACAGATGAATGGTTAAATCTTGTGTTAACTGTATTTGAAAGTGGCGACATCTAACGAGGACACAAGTGGCTATGATCAGTTTAACTTGGGTGTTTTTATAAGAAAGTATAAGTAAAATGTAGGTTAATTCCAGAAGACACGAGATTAATAAATATTTAGGTTAATTCTACTGGAACTTTAAGAAGGAGCCGTAAGTCTGCTGAATTTAGAGTTGCTGTATTCTAGATAAACATTGACCCATAAAACAATCCAAGCCATTTATTTATGTGTGTATACTTTCATTATATTATAATCCTGTACTTAAAGCTCTACACCTATTTTTTTCATCAGCAAAGATAATTAAATTTGGCCATTTACCCCCAGTAGTTCTGATGTGTTGCTTGTACTAAGAAATAACTCGTTTTTTTTGTTCAAAATAAATAGACCTGTGGGGAAAAGTTTAAACTAAAAATTCCAGTAAAAAAATAAATAAATCAGAAATGAGTTTCTTTTTTTAAAAGCCCTAAAAAGTAAAGCTTGTTCTTAAAAAAGATATACAACATATCTATATATATATATATATTGAAAAGAATATTAATAAATTTAACAGTAATTTATTTTGTATGTAGTCTGAAAATTATTTTATCTGGAACCCAAATATTTTGAAATACAATGAATTAGAATTTTGTTTTTGTAAGAAATAGAAACATATAAAAGCTAGATAAATAAAAGACTGACTTGAGATCACTCTCAACTGTAACATCAGGTTCACGTGCCTATTTAACAAAATTCTAAAATATCGGTACAAACTACATCACATTAACTATATCACAAGTTTATAAAAGCTAATCTCAAAAACAAAATTATTTATTTAAAAAAACAAGTCTGGCTTGATTATTCCAAATAATCCAGTTTGTGTTTCTGACTTTTCACGAAACACTTAACAGTTTTGACCACACAAATCGTGTTCCTTAGATGTGTTTTCAAAACAGAGCAAGTCCAAAATTTCAAGTCACATTTGCTTGAAATCTTGTTTGTTTGTTTTTAATTATGCACAAGGGCTATCTGTGCTCTGCCCACCACGGGTATCGAAACGGGTCCGCAGATATACCGCTTGAAATCTTACCTAGTCGTTCTATTTAATCTTCTTAACATACTTTTTATAGTGTTATACATGAAAAAACAAACATCAATAATCTTGCAATTATGATGAAGTTAGTGGGTTAAAAAGACATTCCTTTAAGCTAGAAGACATGTTTTTACAAATGAAAACATATCTGGGACAAATTCTATATGAAGATGCTGCTGTCCTGAAGTTAATATACAAAATATTACAACAATAACTCAGAACTTGTGAGGAAGTCTTAAAATCACAATCTGTCACACCGTAAACTTGTAATTTTCAGACATGATCAGTTTTCAACTCATTTAACACTTCATAAGTTCTTGCAATAAGTTATGTTAACAGTTATTTTTTTTAGTAAAATAATTTCAGATGAACTACAAAAGTATTTTGTTGTTTTTGAGGGTTTGTAATGACAATGAAGCTAGAAAAAAAAAATGACTGTTACTTTTCAGAGAATAATAATAAAAACATTTTATTTTAGCTCATTGTACTTGTACTACTAACCCTGATAAAATTGCAAGGGCAGAGTAGTGGCTGAAATATTTCATTTTTATTACTATCTGGAAAGTTAATTTCTTTTCTTTTTTATATCAAAATGTCTAACTCCTTCCAGTGCACACTACAAATTATGAGAAACAGCAAAATATTTCCATCTGTTGACTGAATCCATCATAGAACTAAGGAAGTGAAACATTGTCTTGGAGCAAATATATCAGACCACATGTTATCAAAATGTGCTGTTTATAATAATCTTATTTGGAAGATATTATAAATAATCAATAAATATACAGTGAAAATCATTGTTTAATGTTTGGTTTTGTTGGGTAGACTTCAATTAAAGTTTACTTCCTACTACTTTAAATGTTTGTATGAAAAAGGAAACTGGCATTAAGTCACTTACAAGGTTTCAAACTCGCAAAGGCAGTACACAAGCTTATAAAGAAAGATAAAACAATAGTAATTTATTGTTAGATGTTTCCTTAAAGTTTTGTTTTGCTTCGCCAGCCCTAACGATAAACTCGGAAAGTCTTAGACTCTTGTACATCAGTACAGTTGATACATGATATATCAAATCCTAAATTAGAAAGTCTCCTACCCCCCAGTGGCACAGTGGTATGTCTGCGGACTTACAACGCTAGAAACCGGGTTTCGATATCCGTGGTAGGTAGAGCACAGATAGCCCTTTTGTAGCTTTGTGCATAATTAAAAACAAATAAACAGAAAGTCTCCTCGATTCAATAAACTAATGAGGAAAGTTTGTTTTTATATCCAGCAAATTTCATGATGTTTTATCCTTGTTATTTGAAAAAAAATATACAAGACTTCCTGGCATCTTATATTTTAAACCGTTCCTTATAATTCTGTGCTATGCCTATGGCAAGTTGCGTTATTTTAGACCCTGTGAAACCTTACTGGAAATATAGAAAGATTTAATATTAGTTTGTTCATGAATCTGATTTAATTATTATTCTTTGTTAAATACTCTGAACCCAGCACAATTATCTAAATAACATAATCCAGGTAGCCCTCTCCTTTCACTACCATGAAAAACGCGTATCTAAATAACATAATCCAGGTAGCCCCCCTTTCACTACCATGAAAAACGCGTATCTAAATAACATAATCCATGTAGCCCTCCCCTTTCACTACCATGAAAACGCGTATCTAAATAACATAATCCAGGTAGCCCTCCCCTTTCACTACCATGAAAACGAGTATCTAAATAACATAATCCAGGTAGCCCCCCTTTCACTACCATGAAAAACGCGTATGGTACTGTACATTTTGTTTGAATCTTGAGAAGAGTGTGATATTAGCCATGTGTGAGTTTGGAATCTTGTAGTACCACCAAGAAAAAATTATATTCCACTTCAAACTTCCTACAGTTTACCACTTTCAGATAAGTAATGAAATAATTAAAATGCATTTTGTTTTTTTATTGTGTATTTAAAAATAAACCTGGCACTGGGAAAGTTCTTAATCTATAAACGTGCCAGAGACAGGCGATACCCACAAGAGTGTAAGGAACTAACTGTAAATTAATGCTTTAATTTTTTTATGCACTTCACAGTCCATGAAGCCTAGAAGTGGAGTGTTCTGCTTCCTCGTTAATGAAGCCAGAGAAACAACAGCTCTAGAAATGCCGGATCATGAAAATACCTTTGTTCTGAAGGTAACTCTTAAACTTTTGTTGTCATTTTACATATTTTGGAGACTGACTCATATTTACTTTCACTGTTTTTCTTAGTTTATTATCCAATTTTTGCATCGTTTAAACTTTCAAGTTTATTCTTAAATACTTCTGGCATGGTTTAAGGTTTTCATAATCCTTCTCTTAGCTTTTAAATAGATGAATACTTAACTAATTATTATTCAAGAAATTCAGGCCTGTTGGGAAGGGTTTCCCCCCTGTTATTTATCTTACACAACCGTCGTTTATTCGCTAGTAAAATGCAGTGTTCTGTTTCGTATAAGAATGTAATACGATTTAATCTTTGTTTTATACTGCGGGTGCATCATTTTATTCTTAAACTATGTTTGTTTTTAAACTTAAAATGCTGAAACTGATCAAACACCAACAAAATTGTTTTAGAGCTGTTCAGATGGCAAACCTACTGGTAAAAACTATTGTTGAATTTTTTGGTAATACTGTGTATACTTTCTGATAAAGAAGATCACATAAAACTATAATTATAAGTCCAGAGAAAATAGTATCTAATGAGTTAACTTTCCTTCCGCTAGGCCGAACATTGCATGGAGTACGTGATCGAAGTTCACGATGCCGAGGATATGAAGTCATGGTTAACCACCATTAAATACTGCATGCATCATCTAGGGAATGTAACCGAAGAGGCAGTGTGCGTATAAACATGTAGTTGATTCTGACGACTTGGTAACATGAAGAAAGGATGTTAATTAGTCTTTTTTTTCAAACGAAGATATTTTGAAGACATAAATTAAGGATAAGTTTTATTAATTAGCAGCAGTGAATTGTTTCCTTCCATTTCATAAGACCTTAGAGTGGTCCAGCAAATTACGATAACTCCTGACCCTGATTGGATATTTCACAGACACATTGTATGGCATTTTTTTAAGAACATAAATGTTTTAAGTAATTTTAGTCCTGAAGGAAATAACAGCTAAAATAGATTACAATTTACTTCATTGATCTGGGTTATATCTACATGATAAGTATATATATATA
>NW_013669483.1:77651-87578 GCF_000517525.1 Limulus polyphemus | reverse complement strand
GTTTGAGTTATTAGTTACAAAAATAAATATCTTTATATTATTAAGTTTTACATTAATAATTACATTTAATTGATAACAGCCTTAATTACGAGTGACAGACAAAGCACAAAAACTTCTAACTACACATACTTAGATCACCAGTTGGATATTTTCTGATAGTTTGAGTTATTAATTACAAAGATAAATATCTTTATATTATTATGTTTGTAGGGACTACCGTGACATTTCCCTGATGTTTTACTTTTTTCGTGCGACATTTTCTAACAAGCGCAAATGTGAAGGAGTGATCAGTACATACTGTAATATCACGGGTAATATTATGCTTTGCATCGTAGTCAGGAAATGAAACAGTTACAGTTTAATACAGTAGTTTTTCTTTACAGAAGTGTTGTAAAAGAAGATGAGTGGCGTAGAAGATAATGTAAACCATTTTTTTCCTAACTGAATAGGTCAAGACTGCCAAGTGTACCTTCGGATAGTTTAACCAGGCTAAGAGAAAGACAAAGCGCTCCGGTAACTAGTAAAAGTAAGTACTTCTTTTTTACAGTTCATTTTCTGTTATGTTGCAGAGGATAAACGTGCTTACTGTAGGATTTGGTTTGGTTTGAATTTCGCATACAGTTACACCAGGGCTATCTGTGCTAGCTGTTCCTAATTTAACGGTGAAAGACTAGAGGGAAGGCAGCTAGTCTTCGCCAACTCTTGGGCTACTCTTTTACCAATGAATAGTGGGATTGACCGTCACTTTCTAACTCCCTCGCAGCTGAAAGGGTGAGCATATCTGGTGGGACGGGGATTCAAACCTGCAACCCTCAGATTGCGAGTCGAGCGCCCTAATCACCTGGTCATACTGTAGGAAATTATTAGACTTGTAAGGATTATTTCAGATTATAATCATGCTTAGCAACTATACTAGTGAATATAAAAATCTGTTACCATGGTAATACAGTCCATGTTACAACAAATAACTATATAAAGCCGGCTTATCTGTGAAAAAATTATGTTCCCGGAAACTTAACTAGGACATTTTATTGACTATAATTTCATTGGAATTGGAAAATACACACACACACATACAATTCCAATGAAAATACACACACACACAATTCCAATGAAAATACACACACACATACACATACAATTCCAATGAAAATACACACACACAACTTTGCCTTAAAGAACTGCTTTTGTAGAAACTAAAATTAAAGAAAATTGTGATATCATAAAAAGTCACAATTTTGTTTAAAGTAAAATATACCAGGTGATAAATACGACAGTATGATAAGTATGGCGTTAAAATAGATTACCAAAGTCACAATTTTGTTTAAAGTAAAATATACCAGGTGATAAATACGACAGTATGATAAGTAGGGTGTTAAAATTGATTACCAAAGTCACAATTTTTGAAGGTTTGACTTCATAATAATTTTTCCAACTTTGAAGCTTAATTCTAGCTGATCTCAATATGATCTTACTATCTCAGTTTTAATTAAATTTAATGCAACACGAATATAAAATGCATATATATATGATGTATTTTCTGCTAGCTGGCAGTGTTAATGTATGTTTGTCTTAACTGTTGTACCTAACAAAGGAGATGAAAATTAATCCTGAAACCAAAATCTAAAATATTGATTTATTCGGATCAGCTCTCTAGCATAAGAATTAAACTTGAACTTGATGGTATAACAGAATGAATGGTTTATGCTTTTATTGAAAATATTTATAAGGGATTTTCTACACAATACATCTAATGCAAACTGTGGAACAATGTGGTTTTGTTACAAAGCTCACAATATTTACATTCATATTTTAATAAAAGCATAACTAAATCATACCCCCCCAGTTCGATACTAATAACCTCTAAATACGTACATTTCTGTAGGCTTGCAAAGATTTTGTTGAATTAGTAAGTTAACATTATAATCAAGGAAAATCAGTAAAACAAGGCTGTAATGCGACTGTCTGCACATGGCAAAAATATCTGCAGAAAATTGAAATAACACTGTTCAGATGTTGTAGAAAAGAACACGCCTGACAGAACTAGGGTTAAGATTGCATAAAACTTTATGAAATGTGAGAAAATATTTCCTGATGAATTATTTTTTTAAAGGAATTTTTCCGTGCTGAAGATTAAGAATGTTTCGTAAATCTTGTGCTGATATTTTAATGAGATGTATTTATCTGTGACATATCAGAGAATGAAGAAACAACTCCAGAAGTAAGCCCAGAACCTCCTCCAGATCTACCTCCTCGAGGAGTGGCCATTGTTGGAGTCACTCCTGCGGTAGGAGGTGGTGAGCTCGGAACATCACCACGACTGGAACGAGAGATAGGTAATCAAATCTTTCACGTTATCTTCAGATTTTTGAACTTTTTAAATAAGTAAAAGTAGGAGTATCTAAGCTAGAATTACTGATTTTCCTAGAGATAACGAAAGGATGTTTTTACAGTTCAAGTTACACTCCGATATATATCTCTTTTTCCAGCTTTTTGTTGTCAAGATTTGAGTAACATTTAAAAATAGAAGTAAAAAAAAGTGTCACGTCGTGCTATGTGTCAACTTGTTGATGGGTTGTATCTTTTTGTATATATATATACACCTGAATTGCCTTGTGAAATATTGTGTACTCGTGTAATTTTCGTAACAAGGTTCTTAATCTAATCCTTACTTGTCCTTGAAAGTGAAATAATCGTTATAATATAAAATATGTCTACTGTTACTGGAGTGATTCTGAAATTGAAGGTATCTGGTTTTAGAATTTTGGGCTCAGTTTGGTAAACCCTTCTAAAGTGGACAACAGCTCAAGTAACTTTCCAAGATGGTCACTTTGTCCATGTTATTGAATCAATCTTCAGCATTTGCACATTTTTTAAAGAGGTTCTATGTTTGCTGTTTTTATTCTCATGTTTTTTTTAAGTGCTTACACCAGTGGTTCCCAACTTTTTTTTTTTTTCATGTTACGACCCCCGCTGTCATACCTTTGAGCTACTGGCATACCCCAGATATGTATCATTTTTAAGGAAAAAAAAAAAAGAATGGTTTATATTAATAAGTCAAAAGAAATATTTCAAGAGTGAGTCTACAGTAGTCAAATGTCGAGTGCTGGCTAACAGAATATGTTGGTAATTCACTGAGACTACCCTAGAATTTTGAGGTGTGGGGTTTTCTTTTCTTTTTTAATGCATGCTACAGGTTGGGAACACGTTGACATGAATTTAGCTGGCACAAATGATGGCAAGGTTAAGTTTTCTCGGGCAACTAAAGTTTGGATTCAACAGTTTTTGAATAACATTTATAACCTCCTAGTAATTAAACAATGGGTTACTAAAATATTTATATCAGAATTGAAGTTTTGTTATTATAGCAGGGGAACAAGTCCCCGACATCTATCAGACACTGAAGGAATACCCATGGTTCCACGGAATGTTGTCAAGAAGTGATGCAGCGCAGCTCGTTCTCAGAGAAGGTCTTGTCGGCCATGGAGTATTTCTAGTCCGACAGAGTGAAACCAGGAAAGGAGAATATGTTTTGACCTTCAACTTCCAAGGCAGGGCTAAGGTAAACCCTCTCAGTAGCTCCAGAAACTCTTACTACAATAAGATGTATATATCTCTCAGTGGCAATTGACCCCACCCCCACCCCTGGGAAAGTTGTGTTTCAAGATCTTAATAAAAAAAAATCTCCCCCCCTTAGATCAGCTGGAGATGTGTTACTAATACATGCATGATTGTTGTTTAAAGAAGCTTAATGACACATATGTCCCTAGTATTTTATAAATTTCAAATGATTTACCCCCTCCCAGAAAAATTTCTAGCTACATCACTTGTATTGTCGTTTGTCTTAAGTGATATGCGGTACCTTAAGTGTTTAGTGATAAAAATTAATCTTTCAATGGCTAGCTAAACCTGACACCGTTAGCAGGAATCTGTGGATGAAAAAATTACTCAAAAATTTAAATGTTTTAGAAATTATTCAAAAAATAAATTACTCTCTTTTAAATTTATTTTTTCCTCTAAAGTGGAAGGTAATAAAGTGTATATTTTACAGTTTTAAAAGCGGCATAACCGTGTCTGGTTTTGCCAAAAAGTTCCTGTATAGACTAATGCTTTCATTTTGGGCGTGCTCTGTAAATTAAAAGCTTTTCGTCACGTGTAGAGATCTCTGTTAGAACATATGAGATGTCAACTGAGAAAACAGAAATTCTCTTTGGACTTTCCGGAGACTAATAGAACGAAAACCAGTTCTAATATGTTATATCCGTAATGCAGCCAGTGTATATAGTAGAAAATTTCTAAGACTCTTCTTGTTACATTATTTTATTATTAAATGAAATACTCTGTTGATTAGTTAGCAACTTCGAAGAACTTATGAATGAAAGTAAAGTCGCATCTGTCGCAATGAGGCCTCTTGCCCAATAGTAGGCCTTATCAGGCCAGTTGAGACACGATGTAGTAGTGGTCTAGGTGTGTTATGGTGTTAACCAGATTATGTAAGTTAGTTATAAATATTACCAATTTTATTTAAGTCGTTTTTACAAATCAGATTTTTAGGGTAATGTTATTTATTCATCTTAACACTGACTTTATATTCAAAATAATCTTACTATCATTCAGAAGAACTGTCGAACCAACCATCGGTAGAGGAGTTTTTGTTTTTTTCACAAATACCACCCACAAACAAATATATATACCATCTAGTGCAGTCAAGTAAACCTTCTGAACATCTGGCTAGTACAAAAAGAACTAAATGTTGATTGATTATTTAGTGGTCTTGGATCTTTAGTTTCTGTCAGTTTTCTACTGTAACTAGCTTCTCAGGAGGAGTGTGTATTGAATGGATGCACAAGTTGGAGTGGTATCTTGAATCACAGAACAGGTTATAGCCTCTGATCAACTGTAGTCCAAATAAAATGAAATGGATAATATCAACCTCTGAGTTTATGCGATAGTTAGTTTTAGACTTAGGTCAGTGAAGGCCATTTATAACTTCCAGAATGTGTTTATGAATTTCTTTGAGTGAACTTTGTTGATTTCCATCAGTGATTCCAACTATTTTCAGTGTTGTTAAAGTTACATTTTTATTCCTCTAGCACATCTTAGATCTATCACATAATTCAGTTGATGTCTCTTTACTTTTGAAATATTCAAATCAAACTTTTATTTTATTTTGTTCCAGTAATGAAACGTTTTCATGAAAGGTGGCGCTTTTTATTTGAATCTATAATACATGAAAATTTTGCTTTAAAATATATAGGTGTCTTTAATTTTTTGTTTTTGTTTTTCAAACAGTAGTATATTTCCTCTGTTTATCACACTTGTTGGCATTTCCTTTGACTATAAAGAGGCATGAATACATTTCTACTTAAAGGTAGTCTCTACAGTTAGAAACATATCTGTAGAGAGGTTGTGTCAATTATTAGAAAAATCGTTAAACTCTGATTAGATTGTGTGAGGCTCGGCATAGCCAGGTGGTTAGGGCACTCGACTCGCAATTTGCGGGTTCGAATACCCGTCCCACCAAACATGCTCACCCCTTTCAGCCGTGGGGGCGTTATAATGTTATGGTCAATCGCACTATTCGTTGGTAAAAGAGTAGCCCAAGAGTTGGCGGTGATGACTAGCTGCCTTCCCTCTAGTTTTCACTGCTAAATTAGAAATGGCTAGCGCAGGTAGCCCTCATGTAGCTTTGCACGATTTTCAAACTAAACCAAACATAGATTACATGTACATATTTCATTTCTTTCTCTATGGTTTTTTATGGAGCTATTTTCTGTTATTTGATGGAGGAAATAAGTTGGAAGAAAACATGCAATAAATACACATTCCAAATGTCTATAATTTTGGAAGATATATGCTATGTGAAAAATAAAGACTGAACATACTTTAAACTTTTTCATAAAACATGGATGCACTTTTCTTTCAGTTTCTATTTCAGAGAATTAACCTTTTTTATTCTACTATCAAGCCAAATGTTTTCCATATCAGTCAAGGAGCATTTACAGTAGTTTGTTTTAAACACACATACGCACAGAGATACATACATACACACTGAAAAAAAGCCTTCCATCATTGCCTTTTGGTACTGGTAAAGATAGGTAACATGTCACGGAAGATAACTGTGGGTGATACAGAGCAATAGTACACTTAGACTGGGTTAGGTCTAACTGGATTTTTTAATCTTTTTCTGCAGCATCTTCGAATGACCATTAATACCGAGGGACAGTGCAGAGTCCAACACCTGTGGTTCCAGGCAATATTTGACATGCTGGAGCATTTCCGTGTCCATCCCATTCCTCTAGAATCTGGCGGAGCATCTGACGTGACTCTGACAGAGTACGTGGTGAACACAGAGGGCACCCAGCAATCAACCTCAGTTTCGCATCCCACTCGGGGTTCACCTTCCCATTCTGAAGGAGTTCGAACGGGAACCCCAGGACAGAGTCGAGTCCCCAGCATTCCAGAACTTCACGACGTCATCACTTATGGTGGATCCGTGCGAGTTCGAACACAATCCTTAGAAACGTTACATGTTAACCCCCAACAACAAGCGGCAGTTTCGGGCCGAGCAATAGAAAACACTTATTCTTTCGTGTAACCACTGTACTCTCTCCTTACCTCTCTCTCTTGTCCTGTCTCAGAAAGAATGGATGGTTAAGACTACGAGAAGTTTTTGTTTCATTTCCAATAAACTATAAACACAAAGAAGTTTGACAACACAATCACAAATAGTGAACTCTACTTTTTGTGTGATTGTCAAACATTCATTGTTTGGTTTATTTATAAGAAGAGGCAGCTAGATTCTAATGCCAGTGTTAAGTCATATTTCTGCTAGGCTTGTTTCTTGAGAAAAAAAAAAGAGAGAGGAATCCATTTGAGACTATAGCTGCTCTTTTAATAAGTTCTGTATATACTAGTAAATGATATGTAGAATGTTAAAACTACTCAGTCAATGTTTAAGTAATATGATGTAACTGATTTTCATGTATAAATACAAACTTGTCATTAAATGGAGACAGAGCATCAAATTATTCAAAACTTAAAACCAGTTTAAAACTGAAAATTGACTTAGTTGATTTCTTACACTTAGTTTGCATTGTCGGCCACTAGGAGTGGTGTACATGTGGGTGGGACAGTTCCTCCACAGGCCAGCTTGACTTAAATCATAAAAGGTCCACTTGTGAGCTATATAAGTAGTGCATCTGATTATATTCAGTCCTAATTAACACTTTTAGAACCCAGGACCCATCTGATACCTCATGAAAGGTCCAACTGTGAAACTGGCCAATCTTTGAGGCTCCCTATATGCCAACAACTATAGGTTTTCCATTCCTGCTGTAAACATAGTTTTATTTATTAAAATTAACTATATTCTTTTATTTAAGCAATATTAGTGGAGGATGGGGGTGGGGTTAAGTATTCTTGCCAGTCTGTCACTGAATACCAGCTGATGGTGCTCAGTATTTATACAAAATTTTATTTGTAAATTAAAAGTTACTTTAAAGTCGATAGGCAGTATTGACAAAGAAGGTCTTAAAGAGTCAAGAACTTAAGTTGATTAAAGTAAATAGCTATCTTTTGTATCAACAACTGATTGTTACCAAAAGTGACATAAATCAAGCCAGAATGTTAGTGTTACTACTTCAGAACGTAAGTAAAGAATAGTTAGTTGTTGGTTAACATGCTGACACATTTTACATGTTTAGATGTTATGGTAATCTATGTAACATCATTTTTTTTTGTGATTAGGCTATTATTTCTCCAGGTATATAAGATTGTTTTCGTTAGTGGTTTAAACTGAACTACCACAAAGAAGACATAACACATTCATCATTATATATAATGTGATTATGAAATGGTGAATATATATATATATACAATTAAATGGAATACAACGTTAAAATCATTATTAAAGAACGGGTACTTGCTCTAAAAAAAACTATATATATATGTGTGTGTTTTTTCGGTGTTCTCTTAAAATGGTGACATAGGACATGTGTAAAATCTTTTTTTAGGGCAAGCCCCTGTTTTTAATAACTATTTATCGTGTAATGATTTTAACGTTGTATTCAATTTGATTGTAAATAGATGTGTCGTTGTAAATCATTTAGTTTTGGAAAAATTAAAAAAAATAAGTATGATAATGAGGATGAGGTCCTAATATTTATAGTCACGTGTTTTCTTTAGTTAAGAAGTAAAGAGACTTTCTTGTAAAACATTACAACCAGAGCAGGTGCACAAAGTTTCTAGTTCCCATGGAAACTATAGGACTACTTTCAAACATGGTAGAAGTCTAAATGTCCATAAGGCCCCGGAATGGCCACGTGGTTAGGGCGTTATAATGTGACGATCAATCCCACTATTCGTTGGTAAAAGAGTAGTCCAAGAGTTGGCGGTGGGTGGTGATGACTTCCCTCTAGTCTTACACTGCTAAATTAGGGACGGCTAGCGCAGATAGTCCTCGTGTAGCTTTGCGCGAAATAAAAAAAACAAAACAAAATGTCCATAATATTATAAAAACAAAAGTTTAAAGAATAATGACCCCATAGATTGTTTCTAATAATTCTCGTAATAAAGTATTTTTCTTTAAAAATAATACAGCAATAAGTTGTTAATATATCTGATGGCAAATCTGGGTAGTTTGGCGAGTGTAATTTTTTTTTTCTAGTAGCTAATTTTTTAATTGTGTCAGACATAAAACACACATACATATATATATATATACTTAACAATACTTTTGAGTATGATATCTGGTCTTCCATAACCGATCCGACTCGAGTCTTTCATAAACTAAAAACAAACGTTCTTCTTTCAAAGAACTCTTGTTTGCAACTTCAAATAATTAACCATGATTTTGTTTTTTTTTTAATGTCTTCATCACTCATTTCTGGTAGCAAAGGAAAAAAAAAAAGATCTTAATGACTTAAAGAGCAGAATAAATCAAAATAAAATACGAAATCTAAAAAATATTTTCCCCCTTCCACGTAATTGATGCTTGAAAACCGTCGGTGAAACTCCATAATTACTGCTGCTTAGTGGCACAGCGGTATGTCTACGGACTTACAAGGCTAGAAACCGGGTTTCGATACCCGTGGTGGGCAGAGCACACCATAGCCTATTCTGTAGCTTTGTGCTTAACTACAAACAAACCATAATTACAGAATTGAGGAAAAAAAAAAACTAAGACAAGAATACGTATCATAAATACTTCATTTATTGACACAACCGTGGTTTCGCCACTACCGTGATGACGTCTTTACTAGCGAAACCACGGTTGTCAATAAATGAAGTATTTGTGAACAGTAAAATTGTCTTTATTTTTAATATTTATTTTTTTCTTCAATTCTATAAATCTTTCAAACAATAATAACTCTTGTGTTATTCGCGTGTGGTACAATCAGTGCTCACTAGATGGCATTACAAACGCTGCTTGTGCTCGTTTCTTATCAGATTTATTTTGAACAAGCTGAGGTACCCGTCCTTTGTCCGGGTTATGAACTTAAAAAAAATGTGGGGGTGGTTGCTATAATAAATAACACAAAAATCTTAACTTTCATACAATTCATAACATAACATGTTATTACAGTATTCATTATTACTTTACCTTTTGTCACCTCGTATAATACACCATACAGAAGGAGTATACATCACTTCTGTCACCTTGTATAATACACCACACAGAAGGAGGATACATCACTTCTGTCACCTTGTATAATACACTACACAGAAGGAGGATACATCACTTCTGTCACCTTGTATAATACACCACACAGAAGGAGGATACATCACTTCTGTCACCTTGTATAATACACCATACAGAAGGAGGATACATCACTTCTGTCACCTTGTATAATACACTACACAGAAGGAGGATACATCACTTCTGTCACCTTGTATAATACACCATACAGAAGGAGGATACATCAC
>NW_013669483.1:62997-76882 GCF_000517525.1 Limulus polyphemus | reverse complement strand
GTGTACCAGTTTAACGTTGAATATTATTTATGATTTTAACTTTATACACAAGTGCCAAAATATCATAATTAAATATCACACAAGTTTGTGTGTTTGTTTGTTTTGAATTTCGCGCAAAGCTACACGAGGGGCTATCTGCGCTAGCCGTCCCTAATTTAGCAGTGATAGACTAGAGGGGAGGCAGCAAGTTAACACCACCCACTGCCAATTTTTGGGCTACTCTTTTACCAATGAATAGTAGGATTGACCGTCACATAACAACGCCCCCACGGCTGAAAGGGCGAGCATGTTTGGCGGGACGGGGATTCGAACCCGCGATCCTCAGATTGCGAGTCGAGGGCCCTAACCACCAGGCCCTGCTGGGCCGTATCGCACAAGAAAAACTGAACGAAAAGTAATAATATCATACGTCGCTAGAGAAACATAAAACTTGTTATCGTAGGTAGTAGAGAACATTGGATTCTGACTTCTCAGCTAAAAATACAACTGGATATAACTAACTTTGAGAAAACAAATGAAGATTAACTATATCTTTCAAATCTAACTCCAAGTAAAAAATATAAAATAATCACGGAGAAATGAACGATTTGGTTTTGAATTTCGCACAAAGCTACACGAGAGTTATCTGCGCTAGCCGTCCCTAATTTAGCAGTGTAAGACTAGAAGGAAGGCAGCTAGTCATCACCACCCACCGCCAACTCTTGGGCTAGAAATGAACGAAAGGAATGTGTTGTTTTCCTGTCGTTGCCCCTTAAAAACACATAGAATCATCTGGCTTTTGGTTAAAGGAACGTTTTAGATCAGTGTTTTCTCAAACGGTGAGAAATTTTTTTACTTATGAAAATTTTACTTATGCTATTGTTAATGGGTAATTTTATTCTGGAAAGCAAACGCTAATAAAGCTAACTGATTCTCAAATCAAATACTCTTGTGCACTCCAATATTTTACTCGCAAGTCGGATGTGCGATAAGTTACGCGTAACCAAAGGCTTTCTTATGTTTCTGTTAAGGAGAAGAATTGGTTAAATTTTTTAGATAAGTTCAAAAGCCAAACTGTGAAGGAAGAATGGCCCCTCCTGGACAGTACAAGTGACACCTAGAATCATCTGTATTCTTGCAATCTAAATCATCTGGCTTTTGGTTAAAGGAACGTTTTAGATCAGTGTTTTCTCAAACGGTGGGTCGCGACCCCCTCGTACTCGCCTTGTGGGGGTCGCGAGCTGTCTGCTGCGCTGAGTCAACTTTGTTACGAACTATGACGAACTCCGCCAGGAGACATCAATATTTTTTTTTTCATCCTTGTAGAGATAATGTGGTGTCGTGACGACCAAAGCTCGGACGCGGGGGTCGTCCAGCTGAGAAACACTGTTTTAGATGTTTCATTATCGTGAAGATTTTCAAATTTGGGGTTAAACTAGATGTAGAAAAGTAATCTTTTATACTTGTATTTATGGAAAAGCAAGCGAGGACATCTGACTGCTGACCAGACGGAAAGCGCCCACCATCCACGCTATGGGATTGACTGTTCCTCTTATAATACACCCTTAACCTAAAGTACGGGGGTGAATCTGCTCCTTAGCTTTTATATATTTTAGGTAAGCTTCTTCAGTAGACATATATGACCCGCCATCTATGGGCACGCTTTGCACTGATATTGTGAATTAAACAGAACCCCAAATATGTCGTTTTCCAGCTGGCCTAATTAGCCCTAGTAGACGCTAGATGTGGCAGACGTTGCGTTGTAGACATAACATATTCTGTGCTTTCAGTCATAAGTTCTAACAATTATAAACAAGGAGCTCTAACACACACACCATATACATGTACAATATATTAATATATTATTTATATTTTTATATAAATTTATAACTGACAGTTGCCTATTTATAGCGCCACAAAATAGTTAAATTTGAATTAAAAATATAATTGTATTTTTTCACGATAGGGTTTTAGTACTAACAGCATGCTTGAGATACAGAATAAATCACAGCATGAGGAAGATAAAACAATTTTAAAATGTGTTTAATTATCTGACTGGACAATGGAGATACATGTTCCAGAAATGCTAATATAACAGTGACGTGCGATGGGTTTTCAAGAAGGTCATGTAATAATAACTTAATAATGTAATGTACTTCCAGAATAAAACAAAACGCATACAGAGAACAGGTTTACTCGCCCTATTTGTAGATGAGATCCAGTCGACACATAAAGTATATCAACTAAAATGTAAAATAAACAAATCATAAAATCAAACGAAGCAGAGCATGCGATCTTTACGTTTGTGACGTTGAACTTCGGTGCATTCACTAGCTGTCATGCTATTTTAACGCAGCATGACTTGTGCAGTTTTACTAACAGGTGGCGGTGACGTCACTCTAAAAACAGGATACTGCTGGAAGTGCAAGGGTAGGCATGCGGAATTCGCATAGCATGACATGATTAAGACTAGACATCCATAGCTCTTGCATCACGAGACGAGAATACCACTGCATCACAAAGAAACGCACAATAAACAAACGGGAAAATAATAATAACATATGTTAAAGAAACATTTCTTTGTATAATTTTATCGCCACATTTTTAGTTTTCTGATTAGTCATTCAGTACTAGATGTGCTTCCGCAGGGTCCCTGAAAGGGAAAATGCTAGAGGGAGCTAATAGTGTTGCTGCAACACCACCTAAATGAAAATTTGCCGATACCAAACGTTTTTGTAAAGTCATTGTATAGCTGATTCTTGCGAGTACACGCAAGCAAAGCAAAATATATGGCTGAAGCAAGCCTGTTTAGTTGAGGGAGTTTGCGCGCATGCTCGAAAGAAAGCACCAGCCTTTTTCAGTTAAGGGGAGTTAGAGAGTAGCTAATAGGTTACAGGGACATTAAAAACAACATCACTGTTGGTGTAGATAGACTACAGAGACAGACCAATCATATTTTCGGGTTGTAAACTTTTCTTTTTAACAGTCACTTTAATATCAGATAGATCGAGGGTAACAGTTTTTTTTGTGACAAGAGTCTGTTTGGTTAGCCTTTAAGTTAAACATTTATTCTTAGTTAAAACAGTTTCTCTCCAAATCTTCCTCACCTCAATAAACTTTACAAAGGTATAATTAACCTCATTGTTAGTTTAAAAGATAATCAAATCACGCCACTAAGAATAACCAATCACACAGTCAGTACTTAGATACTCATTAAATTGATAGTTGGTAAAGAGCGAGTACTTTGAAGACTTACAGACACATATTAGAAACATCAACCAAGTAACCAAGACTTACTGTGTGTGATTTTTTTTAACTTTCTAAAGAAGAGCTTTTAAACCTGCTTCCCTGATGTGCTATGTTATTTTAACGGAAAGTTATTTTCTGTTATTTTGTGTAAATATAGCTTTTAAACAGAGATGCATCGCTAAATTTGGTTGGTTAAGGAGGGGCCTGTTTCGAGAGCCACTAGGGCTTGTGAATAAACCAGGCAACCTTGGAGAAGTATGTACAAGGTGTTAGAATGGACTAAGATGAGAATATATCTGGACACATTAATTAGGATTACCAACAATGTATTTCAAAAATACGGGACAGTTTCTTAGTATCCCCGCAGCACCTCTCCTCCAGATATTATTATAATTAATAATAACCAGTACTCACCTCTCCTCACCGGGGGTATTTACTGCTACTACTTTCACCACTCTGTAATTCCCGGACAGTTTCGTCTCCTTATCCGGTAGTAACTTCACAAAATACAAAAGCGTTACCCATATTGCAACTGACAGGTTTTAACCCTATCGTGTGTTTTTTCTCTTCCCATTGATTTTTTTATATACACAGTCTCTTCGTTTTATTTCTGTTTAAGTCCAAGAGGACCGTATGGTGTTCCCACTGCTTTACTCTCGAACCTAACGTTTTACTTCACCACTGTAAAAGTGTGTACTGCAGCTAATGTTAGCCGCTAATAATATTAGTTCCACAGCTTCCGCTAGGTAAATTGGTTCAGTAAATCACGAGACCAATTCTGTATTACAACATTGTATAAGTTTACAAACTCTGTATCATCGGAAAGTAAGGTAATAACAAAACTGCCTTTGCACAATGATAATATTTTTAATGTGTTCAAATAAAGGATAAAAGAAGTCCCTTACATCAGTACGGAACAAAGTTTTCTATTTAAATTACGGACGTTCCTTGTAATACGGGACCACTGGTAACCCTAACAATGGTGGATAGAATAAATTATTCTCCACAAACAGAACACTCCCCGTTGCTAGGATGAAAATGGCTTTAACTGATTTAGTTCTTTATTTACATGCTAATTTATTGATCTACTGTACAGCTTCTTTGTACACAATAGTTTTTGTCTTGCTGTCAGGAGCAAAGAAGATATTATTTTCATTTATAAAAGCCCTCTTGATCATACGTTACCAAAAACATCCAGCCTTTTCAATCTGAAACCAATTGGTCGTCCTGTTTGCCAAAAATTGCTATATTAGTTACTTTGACCTCAACTTGCGGCCACAGATAGTCAGTGAATTGAGAAGGGCTATCAAATGCTCCAGGACAATACTGATCATGGCAGCTGCCACCACCACTATTCCAGCAGGAATTCAAAACCAGTAGCAGTGATGATCACGGGCATAAGAACACATACTTTATCAACATATCATCCAAAGAGTCCAGAATTAAGGTTGGACAGGTACGGGCTGCTTTTTAATCTCCTGAAATAGTTTCAGGTGGACAGACATCTACCCACTCTACAAACCAGAAGATGATTGGCTGCGAAAGTGATGAGAGCCACCAACGCAATTGGAGTAGGACGTTCATCATTTGTGGGAGGATCTAGTGAGGACTCGCAAGAGCTAGAGAGATCACCAACCAGATCATCGTGGCAAACCACAAATCTATGGCTGCATTGGAGGACTCGCTGTTGGAGTTCCTTTGGATAAATAGCTTCCGTTTCTCTAACTAACTGTATATATTTCAGAGCCATAAATCCCGGGTCCTCCAGTGGGACAGTGGTAGGTCTTTATATTTACAATACTAAAATCAGGGGTTCGATTCACCCGATGTGGCTTTTCTATAAAAAAAACAAACACAAACATACATAACTCCTGGAGTCTCGGTACAAATTCTAGAAAGTGAAAACACTGTCCACTAATCATGGTTTCGGGTTGTTAAGTCACACAAGGACCACCCTCTTTAAACAGTGAAATTTCTCACTGCGAGCTGATCACTGGCTTCAAGCCTGCTTTGAGAGCTCAACTTTATTGGTGACCATCAGGAAATTCTGAAATTATCGTATATATATATATATATATATATACTAACATGCAGGAAACTAATAGAATTATTTACACACAGATTTCTTTGTATTCTTAAGGTAAAACAGTTTTTATTTTTATATGTATTCACATTCCTAACGTTTTAACTTAGTATCTTTCAAAGAAAGCCTTCTTTACGGATAAGTTCTTGCTTCGTGAACTTATTTAGACAATAAGCTGAAAGATATTTTATTGCATATCTACAATATTCTTTTAGTTTCCAAGTTATATTGCATTAATGTGTTAAGGGAGGTAATTTTTTTTATCATTTCCTTTTAACGTGAAATTTATCCTAGAATTAAATACTGGATGTTTGTATGTGTAAGAAAGAAACTCACAGAGGTGTTTTATTCTAACATCAAGAAACAACTTTACTGAGAAGAAGAAGAGAAAGACATCGAGATTTTCCTTGATTTATTGGTCTACACGATAGAGTTCAGATTTAAATAAAGTGTTTTCAAGTAAAAGTCATCAAATTTTAAGGTAAAAGTCTGATCATTCTAACTTTTATTCCATGTAGAAAAAAACGTCCTTTTTTTGAAATCGAGTTGAAGCAACTGATGTTTGTTTGTTGTTAATCACAAAGTTGCGTAACAGGCAGTCTGAGCAAACCCCACTGTTTGGATCGAACACCGAATGTTAACGCCCCCCCCCCCAGTGGCACAGCGGTATGTCTGCGGACTTACACTGCTGGAAACCGGGTTTCGATACCTGTGGTGGGAAGAGCACAGATAGCCCTTTGTGTAGCTTTGTGCTTGATAATAATAAACAACAACAACAACAACTCAACGATTTTAACTGCTTGATATCAAGTAATAATTTCAGGTTTGTGTCGACCGTTCTTTATCTTTTAAGGACTTTCACATGTAGCTTTCTGAATCAAATTTGATGACATTTAGAGAACCCGGATGAACCGCATACACACACACACACACATTGAGTTACAAAAGAAAGACAAATTAGTGTTAACTTCCTTTTAAACCGAGTGTAACTTCGCAATATGCACATGTTTTAATGTATCCAGAAATTGATTTTTTAAATAATTCCCGAAAGTTTTTAAGTAGCAGGATGTGATATATCTCAAAACATGTTTCAAAAAATATGAGTTAACGGATAATATGTAAAAAACAACAACACACAAAAAAAAACAAAAAAAAAACGTTTTAAACACAACGTCAAAGTTAGAAAGGATGAGAGAAACAAACCAGCGCCTATTCTGGTGAACAACTGGTGTGTTCATTTTCACAAAATATGAAAACAGGCTTCTCAAGTCACGTGGTATCTATATAGGTTTATATTACACGAGGGGGAGAAGAAGCGGTTGAGAGAATTTATATGAGACGCAAAGTACAGAGGAAATGTGATACGAGCTGCACCGGTTTGAGACAGGCGTCATGGTTTGAAATCTTGACCCTGACGACACTAGCTTTTCGGTTACGCTGACCAGATGAGGTGGCGCTTCCTCGCGCTCATATAAACAAATCATTAGCCTAAAATAAAGAATATATCATGAAAAGTCAGTTATTAATTAAAAGCTGACCCTTAAGAGCTCGTTCATCAACTAGGCCCTGAAACTTTTATATTGAAATAATTTTAAAGTCACTTGAGATTATGGCATTCCAGATCTTTTATTCTGCCAATCCTGCCGCATGGGGGAGAGCCAATCGCTGTCCAAGCAGACGAACTTGTGATATGTTTATGCTAGTAGAGAAAGCGCACGTTACCGCGTGCTATCTCTTTCTCAGTGATGACCTGGTGATACTTTTGTCCAAGCGCGTTACGATTGGAACAAAGAAGAAGAAAAAAAGATTTTGTTATGACAGCATCCATTTGAAACTTGTGGCGAAGAATTTCTGTTCGCAAGTAATTTGAAAGAACGCAATTACTGCCTGGAAAGATGGTGGCCAAAGACATTAGAAGACCGGTGCTTCTGGTACTGTTTGTTAGTTTTGCTTATATTTCTAACCGAAACTTAGGAAACGCTCGCTTCACTGAACGAAAGGGGTAAGTGTAGATATAAGTTTTAAGACAATTTATAAAAAAACTCGGTACTTTCCTTTCAAGTAGATGACGTCATCAGGATAATTTTTTCCACAATACGTTCAAAACGGCTATATATATATACTTCTCTACGACTTCATGTTAAATCAAAGTTACAATTTGGGGGTCGCCATCTCATTATAATTACAGTTAAGTTTGGTTGATGAATACATAGGTATGATTTTCATTTCCCACTTCAATGCAGGGGGGAGGGAACTTTAGTTGGTCTCCTCTCATACATAACTTAAGCCTGTGAGAACTGGCTTAAGAGTAACAACATGGCGGTGGGTAAGCTCTGGAATCAAAGATTAGAGGAATTCATGTTATAAATTAATAAGAAAGACGCTTCATTGAAAACTATTAAAGCAGTGTCCTTTAGTCCTCCTGGTGGTCATACTAGAAAGCGTATTTTTCAAAACAAGATAACCACTAATCTAAATACAAATTGGGCTGAAAAGGTGAACTTTGTGGTTACTTCTTATTTTAAAATTTGCAACGGGCGTAGTAGCATAAACTGGTGGTTAGGGTACTTGACTCGCAATACGCGGATCGCGGGTTTGAATCCCATCACCGAACATGCTCGTCTTTTCAGCGGTGGGGACGTTATAATGTGACGGTGAACCCCACTTTTCTTTGGTAAAGAGTAGGACAAGAGTGGGTGGGGCTGCCTTCCTTCTAGCCTAAATTAGGGACAGCCAGCGCAGGTAGTTCTCGAGTAGCTTAGCGCGAAATTCAAAAGCAAAGAAAATTTAGAGAAATATGTCGTCTGTGGGTTAAGTCTAAGTGATGTCGGTTAAGTAAAATAGCTGTAGTTCCTACGAACTTATTTCAATTCAAAAAACTATTTGCAAAATTTTCGATCGAGAATTTCGTGCACTTAATCTCTTAAACATAAACATAGAAAAAGCGCATTTTACAGACAAGAGGGGATATTATACAAATATTTTCTCGGAAATGTATAGCCCCCCCCCCCCCCCAGTGGCACAGCGACACGTCCGCAGACTTAGAACACTAGAATTCGGGTTTCGATACCCGTGGTGGGCAGAGCACAGATAGCCCATTGTGTAGCTTTGTGCTGAATTACAAACAAACAAAGAAATGTATAGCCACCCCCCCCCCCAGTGGCACAGCGACACGTCCGCAGACTTAGAACACTAGAATTCGGGTTTCGATACAGAGCACAGATAGCCCATTGTGTAGCTTTGTGCTTGATTACAAACAAACAAAGAAATGTATAATGTTGAAGTTGACGTAGATTATCACATCTTCCGCTCACATTTGAAAGACATTGATATTTTTATTGAAGTCTAGGATTGCGGCAAAACCCTCGTTGGAAGCGTGGGTCGATGATTAGGGGTTCTTTAAGAATACACGAGGTGTTAAACTCGTTATTGTACTTTAAAAGTTAAGGTTTGAATGCCGAAAGCCGACGAAATATTGGAAACTCAGTAGGCCTAAAAACTGCACGTGTTTTTTTTTGTTTTTTTTTCACAATCCTGTTAATTTGTCCATTTCGGTTCGAAAGCAGGGGTGAGTAAAAATGGTGTTTCAGAAACGCTTATTTTTTATCTATTTTTTTTTACAAACCCGCGATTTTGAGCGGCAATGGACGAAGGAACAGGACTGTAAAAAATATGCATTAAATTGTTTTTTTTTATCATTATTGTATTATAGTAATTACCCTTAAGCCATTTCTTTTGGACCAATGACACTGTTAAATTGTATTCCTCGTCTTAAAGGCTTAACTGCGATTTCTGGTAGCACAAGCGGATCAAAGTATTTTTTCTTTCCTCCTGGACAGGATGCTATTCCATTTGTTGCGTATCTACTTTTTTGTTAATTTCCCGTAGAAGTTCTTTCCGAGAAACTTTAGCGATACAAGTCCTTTCTTAATTAAAACTAGTTTATTCTTTCTCGATACAACTTTCCAATACACATAATTTCCACAGTCACTTTAAACTTGACTACTTTTATGAACACACGCTATAAATCACAGTGATTCACACACTTTACTTACGGCTTGACTCGATTATCTCTTATCTTCAATCTCTCTCTGTCTATATCATTCTGCTTTATTTGCCGGGCTTATATACTAAAAAAAGAGGGCGCCTGGAACAGACTAGAGTTGCCAGGACAATTCAAGATCCTTCGAGAATCTCATGACGTGTTACCAGCGCCACGTGACTTCCGCTGTCCTAATACATTGTAAATTACCCCCCCCCCCAGGTGTTAGTTGGGTAACCCGAAGCAAATTTTAGGGGAAGGACACAACGACTAGGCATGGGTTGTTGTTTGTTATTAAACACAAAGCTACACAAAGGGCTATCTGTGCTCTGCCCACCACGGGTATCGAAACCCGGTTTCTAGCAGACATACCACTGTGCCACTTGGGGGCCTAGGCATGGGTAAACTTCGAACTTGCAATCTTTCGAATACAAGACAAAGCACTGGGTCACACCATTCTATTAGATTGTGTTATTGTTACTGGTTCGAAATGCTCCGAAAATTTCAAATCAAATAATTTTTATAGTTTTGTAGCAATGATTTTTTTTAGATAAGTGAATGGAGAGAAAGAAATTCCTACATTTTTATATTTTTACCTATTTTCTTCACTGCGTTAAAAACTTTACACCTTTATCCCCAGGAGTTAAAGAGAGATTATTAAACCACATTTTACAAACCCTGATCAGAATCTCTTTCGTGATATGCGATCTAACGTGTTATTAGAACTGTTTCCATGTGTATGTAACTCTAGGACTTCCTTATTAACAGATATGAAGTACAAATATTTTTAAATTAATGAAACGAATGAACAACGATTGATAAGTCGTCAACCCGAAACTGAACAAATAAATGCACATGTGTAAAAGTAACAATAATGCTAAAGCTTAGATGAGAGAGAGAAAGAATAAGGAACAACGATGGTAAAATAAGAATGAGATTTCATAGTTTTTTTTTCGTTTACTTTCCAAAATTTCGCATTTCAGTAACCCCCCCCCCCAAAAAAAAGAGAGAGAAAAATTAATTGACCACATAAACGTTAAATTTTCTTAAAATATCAACAACAATTTAGATTACTTCAGTGTAATAAATGACCATCACTCTAGAATCCAATATGGCCAGGTGGTTAGGACGCTCGACTCGCAATTTGAGGGTCGCGGGTTCGAATCCCCGTCACACCCAAAGTGCTCGCCCTTTCAGCCGTGGGTGCGTTATAATGTGACGGTCAATCCCACTATTCGTTGGTAAAAGAGTAGCCCAAGAGTTGGCGGTGGGTGGTGATGACTAGCTGCCTTCCCTCTAGTCTTACGCTTCTAAATTAGGGACGGCTAGCGCAGATAGCCCTCGTGTAGCTTTGCGCGAAATTCAAGACAAACAAACCAACTAGAATCCAAGGAGGCGGAGTCTCACTCTCTCTCTCCTCCCCCCTTCACAAATCTTGATGTGGGCCTCGACTTTAAAGTTCAAATTTGAGTTGATTTTTACCAAATTATATAGTCAGGCATAACACTGATTGTACCGAATATTTTGAAATTGAGTCTAACCCCCACCCCAGTAAATGTTTATTACATTTTAAATTAAATGTTGTTGGGGTAGGAGGACGGATTAAAACTCCTCTTCAACAGCTACAGTATATTTATAGCTGTGATATAACCAAGATTATTAAATCAAAAGTTCTGGTAATCTATTTACATTTTATCTCATTTCCCTTTCTATTTATCACCCCCCCCCAAAAAAAAACAGTGCACGAGGAGGTTACACCTCATGAACCTCTTCAGTGAACACCTGATTTTGTTCCCGTATTTCAGCTTTAGTAGCAAAATAACAAAACTTAATGAAATAGTTACAGTTACTGCGCGAGACATATAGGTCACTGTTTGACTTGTTTTTTTTTTTTTTTAAGTTTATTAATTAATTCTGGGCCAATGGGGTTTTGACCTAACATGTTTATCTAATCGGCGTGAGAAATTTACACGTCATGTTTTTAAAGGGACAGCGTCGACTGTTAATAACGTAAAGATCACGCTCAAACGCGCTCTCTCAATATCGGAAATTAAATTACTCGTTGTGTGGTAATTAATATGATATTAAAATCAAATTAAACATTATCCATGATTACAGATATATATACTTTACAGGTTTAAATTTCACCAAAGGTAAAACTGAAAGGAGATTCTGTGACGTAAAGCCTAATGTTTTCTTTGATTGGCTGGATCCTCTACGTTTATTATGGATTTTAGACACTGTTAAAGAGCTGACATCATTTTTCGGGAACATTTTATATTTTTATCAATTTGTACCAAGGGTTCCTCAAGTTTCTCAGTTCTCACGACACTCCCTCCCCCACCTGCATGCATACTCAGGCAATTTTCTGGGCTCCCATACAGTACCATATTCAATTGGGGGATAGAGGGGGTTGCTATTATATTTCAGTGAAGGTTATTAGTGTCCTTATAAATAAAAATATGTTTATGTGTCATTAGGGTTAGGGCGCTTGACTCGCAATCTGAGGGTGGCAGGTTCGAACATGCTCGCCCTTTCAGCCGTGGGGGCGTTATAATGTGACGGTCAATCTCACTATTCGTTGGTAAAAGAGTAACCCAAGAGTTGGCGATGGGTGGTGATGACTAGTTTTTCACTGCTAAACTAACTAACTTTCTTCTGCGACCCGAAGTTTGGGAATCGCTGATCGTTATTCTGAGTGAGAGTGTCACGTGCGAGGGGATGATGTGTGACTTTTCAATAGATGTGCAACTGCTTTATTTTAAAATCTGGTAGTAGTCGCCCGATTAGTGGGTTTAAGCCAACCTTTTTGTAGATTCTGTGTTGTAACTGAGTGCAGCCAGCTAGCGTGGGAGGTAGGGTCCCTTGATATGTTGTTGGTCCCTTAACAAGATTTATTTTAAATTTGGGCTAAAGAACATGAGTCCTCCTGGATTATTAAACGTTGCCATCATGGGCACCCATAGAAATATTTTCGGGGGGGTGGGGGTGCAAAACATGTATGTAGGGGATCAACTTTTTACAGTGTAATTCAACAGACTAAAAGAATACGTGTTATACGTGTTTAAACGCAAATGCAAATTTACAGTTTTAATAAAGATTACAAAGAATAATTAGTTTAATTACTGTGTTAAGTTTACCTCACAATGTCCCCTCTTGCCCCTTCCTGCGGGCGTTAATGGCTGCCATAGTTCTTCCTTATAACATATTGTGTTTTGTCTTTGGATGACGGTTCTGTCAAGTCACATAATTTCTTTAAATCATCGTTTTTTTTTAATTCCGCGCAAAGCTACTCGAGTGACATCTGCGTTAGCCGTCCTTAATTTTACCAGTGATACTAGACTAGAGGGAAGGCAGCTAGTCATCACCACCCACCGCCAACTCTTGGACTACTCTTTTACCAACAAATAGTAGGATTGACCATGACATTATAACACCCCACGGCTCAAAAGGCGGGCGTGTTGGGTGACGGAGATTCGAACCCTCGACCCATTGATTATCTGTAAGTTAGCCTCTTGATTAACAATAATTTAGTACTTCATTAAAAAATATGCTTCTTAAAAATTAAAGAAAAGGGAAAAGCCAGTTATCATACAAGAAACCATAAATAATATTATAAAATTTTAATTCAAAACGTCTTAAATATACAAAAAAAAATGTATGAAATAAACGCATGGTTTTTCTTGTTTATTCTAAATTGTCACAAAATGTTTATTCCTTTCTTTATTTCAGGTCAATAGACGTGTAAATTTAATATAAATAAACCCTGTATGTACGTTGTTGTTGTTTTACTCGGCTTAATGATTTATGCTAACGCTTAAATCTGAAACATCTGGACATGCATATCGTATCATATTACGGGTACTTTTGTTTCTGTATACTCTAGGCCATCTAGACCAATAGGGATAAATCATGCATTTACTTAAATACATAAACAGTTGACAACTTCAGACTTTAAGATATATTGACCTAATTTTTCTTTCTTACAGTAACAAGTCTCTTTGCGGAAGAAATTTCAATGATGGAGCACGTACTTGTCGTCAACTAAGCACCCACATTCTAGCCTTATTTGTAACACTTGATGTAAAACTTTTCGTCTGTCGGGATCTTCCGAATAAACTTACCCTCCGAGTTTTTTTACGTAGGCCTTAATCTACCCGTACATAAGCCTAACTTTGCATCAAGCTCTCGCCAATTGTCTCGCTCTGAGCATAATTTAACATTGTTAGGTACGAAGGTGGAATTAACGACCGTTTTTTTATTCATAAATTACAGCGTCCCACGAGTCTTGAGTGTTCTCCTTTTGCCGACACGACAAACTGAAAACAAGAAACAAACCTACAAGTCTACTTTAGAATGCGTGCAATTAGAAAATAACTATGATAACAGCTTGAAATGACGACAACCATTATGTTGGAAACATGCAAGAAAACTGAAGTTTTTATTTTAATCACAAAAATAACGTACGCTCGAGTTATGTTTGTAAGTTTTGGATAACTGAAACTACATTTTGTTTTGACGTTTTAAAATAT
>NW_013669483.1:48205-62151 GCF_000517525.1 Limulus polyphemus | reverse complement strand
GACATTGAATTATTGTAAAGAGTCCAAAGGAAGGCTCCTTACTTTAGGAAGGACATTGAATTATTGTAAAGAGTCCAAAGGAAGGCTCCTTACCTTAGGAAGGACATTGAATTATTGTAAAGAGTCCAAAGGAAGGCTCCTTACCTTAGGAAGGACATTGAATTGTTGTAAAGAGTCCAAAGGAAGGCTCCTAGGTTGGAAAGGTCATATGAGGATAGATTAATATCTCTGTGATTGTTTTCTCATGGGAAAAAAAGAAGAGTTAGGGAGGATTTAATTGAAGTGTTTGAAATTGTTAAGGGAATTGATAATGTTGATGCATTACGTTTTTTTCGTACTTAGAGGTGATAATGGTAGGACTAGGTAAGAGCCATCATCAGATGTGTTTGATGCAGTTAATTTAAGGGAGCTTAAGTGAAGATTTGATTTTAATGATAAAGAATGGCTTTGAGTATTTAATTTACATTTTAAAGCTTAGTTTAGTGGGTAGGACAACGTAGATTGACCAACAGGTCCCTTGTTGTCTTTAGACTATATGTAATGTACAATTTACTTTTTACAACACATTAATAGTTTTCTAACAGTATCTTTTATTTCGCCCCCCAGTGGTATTGAATGTCTGCGGGCTTACATCGCTAGAAACTGGGTTTCGATACTCGTAATTGGTAGAGCACAGATAACCGTTTGTGTAGCTTTGTGCTCAACTATAAACAAATAATCTTCTTTTCCTAAAGAAATATTTTTTTATTTGATACTACATATTTGTTCATTCCTTTTGTATAACTGCATTACGATATTATTTGTTTGTTGGAACGTAAAATATTTCTGTATCTCTCTTTTCCATTAGAGAAATTATTAAATATATCTTTAAATATTCCAGGAACTGGTGTTCGTACAAAGTCTCCAAGATGGTGCCCTGTAAAGAGAGGAACGGTACAGAGACGTTTATTGGTCGGAACTGGCAGCGTTGTTGGCAGTGGCCCTATAACCGTAACTGTGGTGGCACCTATCGGTAAGGATAGTAACGTAACATGCTAATTTAACATGAGGTAATATTTAAGCATGTATTTTTTGCCATTGGTACATCAGGAAAATAAAAGTTTTGATGCTTCAAACTTTTAAGAAAGTGTGATTTTAAGTAAATTATTTTTTTAAAGAAAACCCTGGAAGTGATAATGTCAAAGTCATTTCTCCAGGCTGCTCAAAGTGGCAGACAGAAATATATGTTATATCTTGAAGATCAGAAAAAGGAAAAGGTTGCAAGTGAGGTGACGGAAAAAAGAAAGTCAATCTTACAAGAACAAATACATAATCTTGGTCGTAAACGAAAAAAAGATGGCTTGATAACAGTTCAGCACTTCTGCCCTCTGCTGGTGAACTTGCCGAATAGACTGAGAAACAAGATAGTCAAACAACTTCAGGAAGTCAGCAAAAAATTAGGAGTTAAATATGAAGATGAAAAAATTGAAAGTCCAAACTTGTGTATGAGCATTTTGCTACAGAAAACAACATGATGTGTTAAATAAATAAAGTTGTTTTTTATTATTTGACATAATATTACTATCTCGTTTTTCTCGTATAGTATAGTTGTGTAAGATACTAAATAAGAGCTTTGTAAAGTTTTGGAAAATACTGTAATTTCAATCCGATTTAAGTATACGAACCATGGAAACGATTTTTCTTTTTTATCTATCAATATTCATATTGACATTTATAATATAATTTGCTTCCCTTTGCATATACAAAGACAACTCTAAATAGATTGAAGAAAATAATATATTTATTTTAAAATATTGACACGTTTCGCCTCTAGTGGTAAGTTATTAAATTATTCGTAAATCATGCACTAAACATGGAATACACTAGTTGGAAAAGCCGACCAGTGGCACAGCGGTATGTCTGCGGACTTACAACGCTAGAAATCGGGTTTCGATACCCGTGGTGGGCAGAGCACAGAAGCCCATTGTGTAGCTTTGTGCTTAATTACAAACAAACAAACTAGTTGGAAAAAAAAAAAGAATCTCGCATCTAAGATGTTTCGTCATTGTTGGAACTTTTAATAATTTTTTGTCGTCATTGTTGGAACCTAGGTAATAATACTTTGGAACTTTTAATAATTTTTTATCGTAATTGTTGGAACCTAGGTAATAATACTTTGGAACTTTTAATAATTTTTTGTCGTCATTGTTGGAACCTAGGTAATAATACTTTGGAACTTTTAATAATTTTTTGTTGACTTCTTCAGCTAAGAAATTCGTTATAATAGTTTGTGGTTTTTAAGGTACAATTCCATATACTAAACTAATTAGCGAGATTGACTATTACTGTTTTGGTTGATACAGCACTTGGTAAAGTTACCTTCTATAACGGTAGACATTATTACCAGAAGATATACATTTTTAAAGTGTGTTCGCCAAAACAATTCTACAAAAAGGACGAAATTATATGTAAAAGTTGACTTTCATTCAGGGTTGAAATTATACCGGTACTCACTGGTACTGGGACTTATTTTTTTAAGGCGGTACTAGTACCGGGACTTATTTGATTTACTTTGTAGTTTTTTATGTTTACTCGTAGATTTTTTTTTTTTTTTTCAAAAACAGGCCTACTTCACCCTGCTGAGTACCTGTACATTTTGTTTTGATAATTTCACCCCTGCTTTCATTCTTTATTCAATAGATCTCCCAATTTTGGGTAATAAATTTCTAGAAGAAGTAAAAAAACCGATTTTTCAAAATCAATAAAAGTGATTACAAGCATTTACTAACTTGTTCCTTGTTACCAAACATTCCTTATATATTTAGATATATACTATTGTCACTATAAATAAATTGTTTCGCAATGAAGAAGTTATAGCCTGACCGATTTCTTTAGTAACTATAAATAATTAAGTAAATACACCAACTGCTCAATTTTTATGTTGTTTCAGTTAAAAAAAACAACTTCTTTCCATAACTATAGTTGCTTAAAGACATTATTTTCATGGATTTCCTCGAAACTTATGATGTAGGCCTAATAATGTAGACGCTTTTTTTTAAACGGTTCTTAACCTTAGAGATAACGATGAAAGTAGATGGACCTTATTGACTTTTCAAACGAATTTTTCTATACGATTTATACACCAGATTGCTCATGGTGCATGATTTTTTTTTCAGTTACAGAGTCCTTAACACCATGCACATTTTATATATAAAAAAATGCCATCAATATTAAAGTTAATTCCTTTAATTACTTCTGGGGGTCTTCTGTGTATTTTACATAGAAAATAAGTGGTTCCGCTTTTTGTCCTGGTAAGTTGTTTTCTTAAATTGACTTTTGTAACAGGGAAGAAAACGTAAAATTACACAATATGAAGAAATAAGTGGACTCCACCCTTAATGAACGGTTTATAAACGAATCCATAATTTTAGGGTTAATTTGTTCATTACGTATTTGAAATGTAAGTTTTTGTGCTTCTAGTATTGAACGAAAGGCGTCGTGACTTGTAAGAACCGTGAAGAAGACGTAATATTCTTTGTTTACACACCTCCCACTTCAAATCAGTAATGGGTAAATTAATTGACTTAGAAAAAAAAAACGAATGGGATTTTATTACAACTATTAGGCCTATTGGCTTACATTACTTCGCCAATTTTTGATGGCCAAGATCTAACTAACGAAATAATTACAGTAGTTACCTTGTTAATAACAAAAAAAGGCCCCGAGATGATATACGTAACTGTAGCCATCTGACGAAATAATGAATTATAAGCTGTATCAGTAGTTACGTGAGAAAAATATATTCAATTGGCCGTACTGATGGCCAGATTGATTTTTAATTTCCCCATGAGTACAAAGCTTACTGTAATTGGAAGTTGTTATTATTATTATTCTTTGTAAAGTTATTTTGTTGCACCATTGATTACTTACTTATTTATTTCAGTGTAATGCGAAGGCCTAAGTATATCACGACTTATAAATCGGTTACTCAGACTGTATGGAAGTGTTGCCCTGGTCACAGTGGGGACCACTGCGACAATAGTAAGTCTTGACTTCTTTGTTATGTCTAATTGGATAACAATGTTTGTAATTGTTGACCTCTTTGTTATGTCCAGATGGGTAATAATGTTTCTAATATTCTGATTGGTAAACATTAAACTATGTAATTTTTGGGCATTAGAACACACTTTTAATTTTCTTGAACTACAAGTTTCGGCCCCTAAAGGTAGATTGTAGATAACGGCTTTTTTACAGCGAAATCTAACAGTTGTAATGTTTAAAAAGTATATGAATTTATTATGATTTTTCACCCGTGTCGTACAAATACTTGATAGAAAGAACTGCTTTGTATGACACACTTTGATAGTTTCATAGTAGTTTTTTTGCATTAAACAGGTTTAAAAATATTTATTTTCAGATTGCTACAACTGCTCATCATTCAAGACTCTTGAGCGAAGACTTCGACTCCTAGAATCTCAAGTAAGAGTAATTGGAAGTTCTGATTTCTTTAGTTCATTTTTTAACAGTTCCGGAGTTATCTTCAGCGATACTTACCATATTATTAATTAAAAAAATATGTTCTTTCCCTACAAACTGGATGGTTGCTTCAAGCTTTTTCTTTCTTTCATCCAATAGTTTTCCCGTGTTCGACGCTACAAGTCATCCAGAGATTCAGCATCTGAAGACGACAGTGATAGTTCTGAAGAAATTGAACCCGCATCTGGTCATGGAAGGCAACCTGTAACAGTGCCTGGTCATTCTGCCAAAGGAAAACTGTTTGAAGAAAGTCCTCAGAAGAGTCCTACAAGTGATCCCGAATATGGGGTTTTTAGGCAAAACGTGGACACTCAGTCTTGTAACTGTCCACCTGGTCCACCAGGCGCAACAGGTTTTCCAGGACAGAATGGAAGGCCAGGAATAAAAGGCGATTCTGGAGCTCCTGGCCAGAATGGACTTCCAGGAAGAACTGGACCTCCAGGCCCTAGAGGCCCACCTGGACTTCCCGGGCCTCCAGGTGATGTTTACGAAGGAGTAAGAAGAGGAGACACTAGATTTTCAGATTATGAACAAGCTGATAGACTGCGTGGTCCTCCAGGACCACCTGGCCTTCCTGGAGAACCAGGACTTCCCGGCTTGGAAGGGAAGGAAGGTAAAGAAACGTGTGTTATCGAACGTGAACTTTGTTTTAAAGAGGGATATTGGCTGGCACTACAGCAGAAAAATGATAAGGATTCATACTTCTGTATTACTAGTTTAAGAATTGTCGGATTTTGAACTGGTTTGAAAACTTGAGTTCAGAAATATATGTTTGAAGTCAGGAAGTACTTAATGAGCCTCAAACTTTGCGACTTATTTCTGTTAATTGTTTTAAACAATTTATCTAATTAATGTAACCTAACAGTTTTTATCAAAATGTATAACTTTACCCATCGGTGAGCCACACATATATTTATTTTAGTAGTAGCAGTAGAATGACTATACTATTTTCATGATGAAAAGGGTTAACTAAATAAATTACCATAATCATGTTCATTAGTAGTATTACTGCAATTAATATTTACATGTACATATTAACAATTTACAGGTCCGCCTGGAAAAGATGGAATTCCTGGAATATCTGCACCACCAGGACCCCAGGGCCCCCGTGGCCCTCAAGGTCCTCCTGGGCCACCAGGTCCAAGAGGAGAACCTGGACCAGTGGGACTGCCTGGACTACCAGGAGAGCCTGGTCTAGAAGGTCGCACTGGCCGTCCTGGGCCTCCAGGACCTCCTGGATTAAATTTCCGAGCCAGTGGTATTAGTAAGTTAGTTCTTTGTAGCCGGTTCTGGTTTTTATGGCTTATTTTTTCATTTGTTTTTTCCGATTTCGTAATGGTCAATATAAAGATTTTTCCAAACTTTGGTCAAACAGGTATAACAGAAACCAGAAAGTTAATACGACAAAAAAACGACAGATACGTGATTTTTTTCGGTTTAAACTCCACGTATCCGAAATGTTGCCAAACAAGCAAGAACAACTTGACTGCATGCATTTTGTAATAACAAAGGTTTCACGTCTTACGGTATTTATTTTAAAATAGCTCATTAAATAATGTCCTTCGGTTAAATTACAATAGATCATAACTATTAGACGGTCACTTCAAAAGTTAGGTTATGACCATTGCTTTTTTGTTTTTGTTTTACCACTATATCACTGTAATTCATATTCCAGCCTGCCTGAAGAACTCTGGTATTTGGCGAAAGGCCTCGCCGGCACTACTGTATATAATTTATTGATAACTTGTACGAATTAACTTACTGGAGAAATTCCTATCTTTTATAATATTTGTGTTCAATAGTTATTTATCAACGCACACTCTTGGATACCAGAGACACCTTAGGTTATTGAATAAAACAGATACCAGTAACTTGGTGGTGTGAGTAAGGCGTTCTGTTACAAAGTGTTATGGTAACAAGAGTATATTCCACTCCAGTATTCATAATCCTTTGAACCTGCTTTATTGCTGATGTCTTATATTATGTTGTAATGAGTAGTCATCGTTAAATTCAAAATACTATTGAATAAATGGTCTGTGTAAATTAACAGGAGCAATTAGAGAGACACTGTTTAAAATCTCTTAAGTTCGTTGTTTTAGCACCGTTTAGTTATATCAGAGGTCAAGAATAAAAGTAGATTAGTGTAGAAATCATGAGTTTATTTAGATAAATTAGTGTTTAACATATGTGAGTTATGTGAAATTAAAATTTGGTTTGTTAACAGAAACTATAAC
Source organism: Limulus polyphemus (assembly GCF_000517525.1). Classification (NCBI taxonomy): domain Eukaryota; kingdom Metazoa; phylum Arthropoda; class Merostomata; order Xiphosura; family Limulidae; genus Limulus; species Limulus polyphemus. The sequence goes on along the minus strand of NW_013669483.1, from coordinate 55,402 downwards.
TATGAAACTTGGCCTGGCATGACTTGGTAGTTAGGGTGCTCGACTCGCAATGTGTACGATCAATCCCACTATTCTTTGGTAAAAGAGTAGACCAACAGTTGGCGGTGTTGACTTGGTAGTTAGGGTGCTCGACTCGCAATGTGTACGATCAATCCCACTATTCTTTGGTAAAAGAGTAGACCAACAGTTGGCGGTGTTGACTATTTACCTTCCTTCTAATCTATCAATTCAAAATTAGGAATGGCTAGCACTGGATAGTTCTCGAGTAGCTTTGAGCGATATTCAACGAATGAACAAAATTTGGATCAAAGTCATTCTTGAAATATATTGTGTTATGTTATGATCTAAACCGTTAAGCGCTTACCTTGTTGTAAACTGAATCCAAAAGTCTAGCATACAAAAATAAATTAACAAATCAAGTAGATCATCAATTGACCGTTAAGTGTGAAATTTTACGTGATAGCCCCCTGCTAGCTCAGCAGTAAGTTTGAAGGGTCCCTAAATGGCACAGCGGTATGTCCGCAGACTTACAACGCTGAAACCGGGTTTCGATACCTGTGGTGGGCAGAGCACAGATAGCCCATTGTGTAGTCTCATGATTAAGAACAAGTAAAAATAAAAAGAAAAAAGATAAATTATCAGGATTGGGGATTACTCCTCATAATGTATTATCTCTGTGAATTATCTTAGGGATTACATCTTCTGAATATTTTTGTTGTTAATTCCAGAAAAACAATTTTATATATTAATTTTAATTTTAGGTCCGCCTATTGGAGCCCAAGATGCCCCGATTGATGCCCCCAAAGAAGATGATTTGCCCCTGCCTTGGGTAAGCATTGAATATTCAACCCTCTATGTATATTTCCTGAGCAAGTTATTAGTGTTAATCTAGTTCAAAATCTGTAAGAAAGTCACTGTGTAATATAATAGAATTCCAATCAGACTATTATATTTGTCATATCCATTGCCGACGACGCGTTTCGCTCAATCCAGAGCTCTTCAAGCCGGCTGAGATACAACAAAAAATAACAATTAATAAACATTATTTATGTAAGCCATTTGATACAACAATAATTGTTATGCTGTGTACGCCTAAGGGGCTAGATTAAGAATGTAGTGTTTAAAAATGTAATGAGCTTAATACTTATGACTAATATAACAGTAACATTTTTCAACAGCTTGTAAAAGGCATACACACCATAACATTTAAGAAAGTCATTGACTGATCAATGATGGTTAGAGATAGTTTTTGATGAAAATACCCTAAAAATCAACCTTCAATTGTCAGTAAAGTTAATTATGTCATAATAATCGATAATATTTGGAAAATTTCATCAAAACTAAAGTAATAGAAAAATGTAGCCACTTTTGTGACCCTCACAGTGGGACCCTACATTTTAGTTATCTGATTATAATTTACATGTATACGACAAAATGATAGGCTTAACGAAATGTAAGACATCGGTATGAGTGCATTAGAGGAATCATACAGTATTTGCATTCAAGTAAAGATCTAGCATTAGGCCTACAGATAAACCTTTTAAACTTATAAATTTATCACGTTAGGCCTACAGAAAACTCGTTAAAATTAATAGATTTATTGCAATAGGCCTACAGAAAAGTTCTTTAAATTTATAGATTTATCACATTAGGCCTACAGAAAACTCGCTAAAATAGATTTAGTCATTTATCACATTAAGCCTACAGATATCCCGTTTAAATTTACAGATTTAAAAGTTTCCTCTCTGAACTTATATGTAGATTTTCCTATTCACTAGATAAATATCACCTAATTATTTTTGGGGAATAACCAACTTATAAGTTACCTGCAATTTAGCTGAGCCTTCTTTTTCTGCTGCTATAGTTCTCCATTTTAAACTTATTGCAATTCTCGTTGTATTGTTGTAGAGGTTTGGAAATTTCTGTCTTACTTTTACAGTTTTAAAAATTGCAGTTATACTGTCCTTTCTTTAATGAAAAAATGTTTAACATAATCTATTTTTCATATCGTTTCTTATTAGACTCTGCTAGAGATGATTGAAAGCCTTCAAGAACAGGTAGATAAATTAGACGCCAGAGTCTCTCTCATCGAGGACCTACTGCCAAAGTTTTTAAAAGGTATTTCCAACTTTATTCAAACTTGAAATCCCACGCAGGGAAGAACTTATATATATATTTCATTATATTAGCAATATTTGTGTGTGTGTGTGTGAGAGAACAAGAAGAACTTAAGAAAACTAACCTCTCTTAATTACTGATATTAGTACTATTACAGAACACGTAATCACTATAAAATAACCTCTCCATCTTTTTCATATCATTGAATACTCAGATTATTCTCTGTTGCATTGGTTCGGTTTCTTTTAAACTCACCTATTTCCATTATTGTATGTGTTGTTAAACAATTTGGATATGGTAACATAATTATTCAAGTAAAGGCTGCAATATAATAAAATGTTGGCTAATATTCTGCTTAAATATATAGCTGAGGGGTTATAGAACCGTTAGCTGGAAATTATCAAAACTTTTAAAGATTATGATAATTCAGTATTATTAATTTTAAATGAAAATGTGCTCTGAACGAATTTTCTTCTGTGAAGAACAATAAATAATGAACAATTACATTAAAATCCTAAACGATATCTCCGAATTCTGTATAATAAAATCGTCATAGATTTATTAAGTATTTTTTAAGAACTGTACTCATTGTTTCAAAATTAAGTCATCAGAATTTGAAAACAAAATTGATATAAATGAATGTTTTAAGAAAAACGTTTTATTATTGGTGAATATTTGACAGTTCTCCACTAGGTAAAACACTAACTTACTTTTCAAAAAAACAAAAAGTTATTAGTGAAAGAAAATTGGCTGCTCAGAAGATGGTAAAAATTAGCCTAATCCAGACTCCGAACGCGACATTTGCGTATATTGTATCGGATTGCAAAATGTAGTTATAGATCTAAAACATATACTAATCATTTAGTGTGTGATAATGTTTTTTGTATTACAGTTCCGTGAAATTACCTCTGTAGATTGTAGCTGTTTTTTAACATATAGACGCGGGTTGGCTCTGTGGTAGATCTCTGGATTTCGAAGCTGACGAGCCGGGTTCGAGTCAGTGCTATACCACAAAATAGTCCTCGTACATTAAGCTGTGGGTATATTATATGAGAGAGAGTCAACTCCTCGGCGTAGGTGTAAGGAGCAGCTGACTGTTTTTTCCTTTGACCAGTAATTCATAATTAGGGATGGCGGAAGATAGATTTGGTAGCTTTGCTATAAATATAAACTTATTATATTTCATAAACAAATAATATAATAAAATAATTTTTAACAGAAATAAGAGAGCATCCAACTGGTATTCGCACTGATCGTTATCCATTGGAAGATATTCCACCAGAACCAGGAATATACCCTTACCCGCAAACCTTGGCTTCTCGCAGGGGTATACCCGGAAGCCCGGACTTCCCTCACGTGGACACAGGCGTGGATGTAGTCAACAGCGTCATCAGAGGAGATGTTGTTGATCCTTACAGGCACATGTTGGGAGATGAGAAGGATTCCTCCGACTCCAGCGATGGCGGTAAAGAAAAGCCTCCTGGTGTGACAGCTGGCTAGTTTTGGTCATTACTGAACCTTCGTAACGTCCTACATCTCATTTAATAGATGTATGTTTTAAACTTTCCCTGGGTTGTTTTATCTTGATTTATAGTAGATAATGTTACTGATAATTTCACCACTAAAATATTAATTTGTTTTATAACCATTTCTATACTATTACCTATTACAAAGAACCACTCCTCAAAAAACAAACACATTTATTTGCTAGAATTAAATTAGCAGATATGATTTTGTATATCAAATATGTCATTCTTTGATTATATAAATCTTTCATAGCTTTATAATTCAGTGTTACTATTAAACAGGATAAGCTTCTTTTGGGAGTACGCATGCGTAGGATACCTTGATAAAGTGATTTTTTTAAGGCTACAATAGTGTTTTATCACTCAGTACCTATTTTATCAAACGTGTCACTGCTGGCAAAGAATACTGTCTATGTATTTTTAACAAGGTTCTACTTTTGTATTTCACTCGTCGTTCCAATAAAAAATTTGTCAGCATTTCGAGTAATTATTTATATAAATATCTTTGATGTTATCCAAATAAATGTGTTTAAAAAGCTACTGTTACACTAAACAATGATAAATATGTAACTACAAAGTACTTACAAAGAGAAAAGAATTTGGATTTCAAAGACTTGATTACTGTGACTCTAATAATGAGAAGTTAGGGATGAAGACTCGTTAACTGAAGTGTTTTGGTTGTCTTATTACATAAAGTGAGGATCTTCTGGTATTTTACGTACAGGCACGAGACGAGTTGTTATTTAATGAGCAAGTTTTTAGACCACATCATACTCAACGATGGAAGTTCAAATTCTAATCTTTACATTTTCACAGTTTAAAATGTAGTAGTAGTGCGCTCATATTCTTGTTTTCTTAGCTTAAAAGCAAGATATTTTAGCAATCTAAGGTGGTATTTTTCCAGGGAATGGAGAATGATACGGAAAATCCTGGAGGTAAACATGACATTACATTTGTTTAGAAAGTTTTTGGTATTACTACTGGTACTATAGTTGTTAGTGTTTCAGTGTTCTTTTATTCTACTGCAGCGCCTTCTTGCGGTTGCACTTCGGGCACGTGAACTCATATATCACAAGTGAGGTATTCATTATATTCAATTTAAAGTTCATGATCCTTTTTAATCATCTCGACTTTTTCAAACCACACCTTAACTTAATTTGAGGATATATGAAACAAGCATAAGTACCCGTCCCCAGTGACGGAAAAGCTTAAGTAAACTTAACAATCTAACTTATTTCATGGACTTTAAAAAAGTTAATTGTGTTGCACTCGGTTTCACTCAGAGCCAAATCTCTGAGCTACTTATACCGCCCACCACTAAAAGTAATTGTTGAGCATTTCAGTCATGCTAAGAGCCGTTCAACAATAACATACGGTAAATCTACATTTTTATTGTTTAATTACGTCACATTTTGAAATGTGAATGATAATACGATTAATTCCTAACAGTTTAGTGTAGAATATCCTGCTTGCGAAATAAAATTTGACATCAACATTATTTATGCCTGTTCACCTGCCATTTCAAAAGTTAACGTTGAGCTTTGCCTGCGTGCAGTTTTTCAAACGGGAGACAGACGAACACACTGACAAATACACCGGTTCACAATATATATCAGATTAAGGTAATTATTAGTGCTAATATATGACTTTGGAGGTAGCTTGCTTGCTTTGAGAATAAGCAACAGGCCTGTCGCTGGCCTTCCTAAAGGCCATTATAACGCCCCCACGGCTGAAAGGGCGAGCATGTTTGGTGTGACGGGGATTCGAACCCGCGACCCTCTGATTGCGAGTCGAGCGCCCCCTGGCCATGCCGGGCCTAAAACAACGTATATTTAATTGCATGAAAATATTCTTAATCGAAATTATCAATTTACTGGATTTTTTAGACTCATAACGTAGTTGGCCCGGCATGGCCAGGTGGCGCTCGACTCGCAATCTGCTGGTTCGAATCCCCGTCAGACCAAACATGCTCACCCTTTCAGCCGTGGAGGCGTTATAATGTGTCGATCAATCTCACTATTCGTTGGTAAAAAGTAGCCCAAGAGTTGGCGGTGGGTGGTGATGACTAGCTGCCTTCCCTCTAGTCTTACACTGCTAAATTAGGGACGGCTAACGCAGATAGCCCTCGTTTAGCTTTGTGCGAAATTCAAAACAAACAAACATAACATAGGTAAATTAATATTGTTGCCCGATGAAGACTCCAGTAAGAGGGCCGAAAGCTCGCAAATAAAAAGTATCTTAACGTAGAAAAAAGTCCGTGTTTTATTCTAAATAATTCCCTCACTACTCGTTTAAAATCTGATCACTTATATCCCTTTAAATACTTGGGTCTACTATCCGTGCAGTTTTAAACGTATGTTAATAAAATAAACGACCTAATTAAAAAAAAAAAAAGAGGTTGACAATTGTAGACCGGGGCTAAGTTACAAGTTTGGTGTTATGTTAAAGCTGCTGTGTTTTCATATCTTCAATTTTCGTATGTATGGCCCGTGCAACTTATAAAGAAATAAATCTGTTAAATTTTCACTTTCATTTATCAAAAGTTAATCAAATTCTAAACACGTACATTATCATTGTTTTAAATTCAATCACAATTTTTAACGCTTTCTAAGCCGTTCCATCATGCTCAGTTACGCGGTTGGGTTATTAGGCTTGTTCAAGATTTTATTTTTCTGGATATTCGTGTATTAAGGCGAAAAACGCTTTCTAAGCCGTTCCATCATGCTCAATAACACGGTTGGGTTATTAGGCTTAGGCTTATTCATGATTTTATTTTTCTGGATATTCGTGTATTAAGGCGAAAATTATTTAGTTCAATTAAACTTCAGTACAACCAATATGAAATTTAATTTTGCATTTTTTTTTCCTATATGGGAAAGAAGTTCCGAAGATATTCACGACAAATATAAGTTAATCTGACTATGACAAAAAATTGCGTTTATAACCAGCGATTTCTTACCCGATTGTCACCAAAATCTAGTCGTTTGGCGCTCGGAACCTCCACCCCCATGTTACACCCTACGTTTTCTGTCTTCACCGCGCGTTGAACGGGTATGTTAATTAATACATGTATAATGTTATATTAACAACCAACGTTTTACTAATAATTTCTACGCGCGTATCTCGACAACTAAAAGACCGATGTATACGATTTTTTTACACAAGATGGGAAGTCAGTATGGGACAGTCCTCTCCAAATCACTTTGAAGCATTTTTTAGAGTGGGAAGTTAGGGCATTTTCTTGGTTTGGCGTTAATAACAGTAAAGCGTGATCGGATTTGTACCCAAGTTCATGGGCACATTAAGGTTGAGACTCTCGGTCACACTACAAAAAATGATCACTGTGCATCTTGGAAAGTGAAACTTAACGTTATCTATATACTACTAAAAACTCCGAGATTGTTTGTTTGCTTGTCTGTAATTAAATACAGCAAAAAAACGGCACACAATAGCGCCATATTGTAATGAAATGAGAATAGAAACAGAATAAAACAAGTTTCGTTAAAATCGGGCCACGGGTTACCTCCGTTTTTCTGGTCACTTTATGAAAATT
>NW_013669483.1:43281-47652 GCF_000517525.1 Limulus polyphemus | reverse complement strand
TAGGTAATTCGAAGAAAAATAAAGTGTTACTGTTTCTTATTTGTAGAAGGTTTAAGAGGAAAGACCACAACATAATGAATTAATTCATCACAATACCTGAAAACTCTGACTTCACATTTGAAAAATGAAATGGTCTTTTCTTTTACTCCCGATCAACAATCAAATATCTTTTCTTGAATTGTGAACAACACGAATGGATTGAAATATTTAATTAAATTATCTCAAAATAAACCTTCATTTCGGTGCGATATTGAAATTAGCTTGAATTCTTCATAACCTCTGAATAGTGGGTGACCCAACGGGTCACGGGTGGTCTAGTCTACTATAAATGCATGCAATCTCGAAAAGGAGCGGTGGGGCGAGAGTAATGCTATCTCTCCGATTGCTCTCGTTTGGAACGAGATCGTTCGATAGTTGTACAAGTTGAAACATTCCCTAACGCATAGGTGTCATTCAAAGCTGAACAAACTAAGATAGCCATGTGTGTGAACACTGCACTAGACGGTAGCCTTTGTTTCTGATGCGAATACAACAAAAAAGGATACACAGATAAGGAAATGGAATTTATTGTAACATTAGCAGGAAGTTATAATACATTATCATACCGAATAATCACTAGTACTGACACGAACAATGATTTGTTATAATACTATCCGAGACTAGCCATCTCACTTATAAAACCATTTCATCATGACAAAATATCCACCACAGACCTTACCATTTTCAGTCTGTAGTTTCATAAATTCACAACAATAACGGCTTGAACTTTGAGATCAGTTAGTTCTTCCTATATTAAACTACACGAAAAGTATTATACTAACGGTAATAACATTCATACTGTGCTCAGTCGAGAGAGAGAAAGGGCAGGCTTAAAAATGAGAGTTATAATTTAAAAAAAGTAAGAGCTAATAATAAAAAAAAAACCTGCCAACGTGAGTAAACAAAAGAAAAAATGTATTATCCTGTTAGAGCTAAGTCATCAACACTAGTTACCATTACAATCTTCAGTTTACAAAGATAAAGATTAGAGATAGAAGTAATTATCAATGTCTGAGAAATAATTCTTTTATCCATTTACTTTTTGACTATTCATTTTACGTTCTCATAAACAGCAATAATTATCTGTCTTCTTAGTTTTATATACCATAAAAAAATACAAAACAATATTCTGTCACTAAAAATTACTTTAAAAACCTAAATGTGAATTGTTTAACAATTAATTAATCTTAATTTTGCTTGCTTAAAAAAATATTTAAAGAACTGAATATAATAGCAGGATAAACAGCCAATGTTACCATTATTTATAAAGCGACATTGAAGGTTGACAAAAAGTGAAAATCTTCATAAAAAATGAAGAAAAAATAACTTAATTAACTGCCAGTTTTAAACAACAGTGTCTTATGAAAAAGTGTTTTTTCCCAATGACATCTGTGGTCTTATCTGACATTTTCTGTAACATTAGTTTTTTTTTTCTCTTAAAATGTTTCTAAATGTAATAGTGGGATGCATTTTTCTGTTATAGAAATAATTGAAGTTTGTTAATAGCTTTCTAAAGACTCAATTGAAAAAATAACATAGAGTTGTATACTCATAAATCACAATGTCTATGGGAACAGATTGGTCAATGAGCACACTGAACGAAATATAACAGAAATTAAAAAATGCTTTTTGTAACCAGCCAAGTAAACGAAAGTCAGAGAAAAAAAACTTTAACACACTATGAAAACATAATTTTTAATGCATTTCTTAGATTAGAAACTTACTAGATATAAAAAGTTAATACTTACGATAGTTTATGCAATTATAACTATATAAAATCTTAAGCCTAGTTGATAGTTTACGCAATTATAACTATATAAAATCTTAAGCCTAGTTGATAGTTTACGCAATTATAACTATATAAAATCTTAAGCCTAGTTGCCCATGTACATTAAATATAAAAATGATTTTCAAATACTTTATTGAAAATAAAAAGCTCTCTCATAGTTTCATTAAAATTCATCTTCAGTTCCCTTGTATTCAAACTGTAACCTGGTTATTATAAAATATTACAACTATTTTATGATGACAAGAAGTGTGTTAATGCTTTTTTTCTCTCTCTCCCAAGGACAGGAATCGTTTTAACACCAACAAAACAAATTAAAATTAGATGGTGAATGAAAGATACAGAATATTATTGAATTTCGTTTTTTTCTAAGAGTTAGAGAACTTATTGTTTTAGCTTCAGTTTAGGAATATTTACACAACTTTTAGAAATAAAAAAAATACCTTTTCATTGTTCAACTGTTAGGTACAAAGAAAAATATTTAACATCTCAGATAAAATCAAATGGAATTTCTTTGATAAAAAAATTAAAGATTGGTGTGAAAACAAAGCTAAGAATTATATTAAATAAAGCATAAATATTTATAATTCTGTTTCTTTTCTAGTGTATGGTGCATCCTTGAATTCAGGAGGGACTTCTTCATTCTCATGTTTTTTGAGATAGAAACCTCGGTCGTGTAAAAGTTTTTGACATTCTTTCTGGTTCTTTTCACTCAAATCAATCCTCTATGATGAAAGAAAAAATTAATTATTAAAGAAACACTGACTTTCATTCATTTGAATCTTAAAAACATAAAGATAACAAATATGTTGTTAGTTTTTTTTCTTAAACTACGTTTTTCACAATTTTTGTGACAATTTTAGGGTCAATGATTTGTTTATTTAAATGGTGTCCTCAATGTACCAGACAGACTCTTGTTGTTTGACCACTTCTGGCCTTCGTAAACATCAGTGTCAATGAATTATTGAGACGATTAGAACAACATTAATTATACCTACCTCAATCTCCTGACCTGCTTTATTCAAGAAGATCATTTCGGGTGTTGCTCCCGAGATTTGTTTAAACTCCACATTATGGCTAAGGGATGTTGGTTAAGAAATCTTTTAGGCATAAAATAACTGTACAGTCTTTTATCTTACAAGAAAACTTTCATTTTTGGTCCTCAAAGAATAGTACTAGTCAGTCAAACATATTGTTGGTGTGAACATGTTTTGTATTCACTATGAGGAAAATCTATACACTTCGCCTATCCAGTGTATAGGTTTTTCTTATAGTGATTATAAAGCACGTTCACACCAACAATATGTTTGATACTTTTCACTATGATATAGGTCCAGCTTATCTTTGGTTAACTCGTGTTCAGGGATACTGATGATGAGTAGAATTCTCCGAAACTAGTATAAACCCAATAACAGATGTTGATCAAAGTGTAGATTGAACTGGACCTCCCTTGAACTTAGAAATTAAACAGACGAGGTCTGTTCTGTCTAGTAGTAACAAGAAATTTCTTTAGAACAAAACCTGCAGACATCAAGGGGTCATCTGTACTTGCACATCCACCCTTAATTTTTCAGGAAATCAACTTGGTAAGGGGTGTGTGTGTGTGTGTATAAAATCACACTTGTGCTCCACTTTCATCATTATTAGTGTTAGCATATAATTTACGTTTCATATTTATTCTCCAGTAACAATTCTCTTACATTTTGTACAATAGACATTCCATAAAACCTTTTGTGATCAGCATCCTTTCGGTATCACTCTTATATTCTTAAAACAGAAATGATATCAATTATCTAGGTTACATAAAGAATACTTTCTGAATTTGTTTTCCACATACAGCTTCTGAACTTTGCATATGGGACGAGCGTGTTCCGACATACATTGTTCTTGAGTTACAGGTGTCCTAGCAGTTGTGTGTGGAAACTATATATATTGTTTGATAATGGTTGGAGACGGCTCGAATGGGTAATGAAGAAAAACTTTAATATAAGTTCAACATAACAGCAAATGTACAACATTTCGACAAGGTTTTTTCATCATCAGGTTTTTGTCACGAATATATATGTATATATATTGTTTGTTTGTTTATTTGTTCACTTCTGAAAAAAATATGTTATTTACTCTTAAAATGTTCCTGAGACATATAAAGTCGTATTTTGATTACGTTTTAGCCACAACATACAAAAATTAAATAAATAGAGAACATCAAAGTGCTACCCTATGCTATCACATATGAATGATTATAAGACATATGGGACCCACCAGTCCTTCACAGACACGCACTGGGACATCTCAACAGTAGTGAAAGGGTTACCGACTCAATCTGAATTTCAACATTTTGCTTACATTTAACATACTTAAAAAACAAAACAAAAAACTTGCTGACTTATCTGTGAATTTAAACTTCTTACACTCCTGGCATCTATTCCCGATTTTAATCTATGTCTTTAGTAAGCTAGTCAGATTTTATCTCCCCCCTGTTATTCTTTTCTTCTTTTTTTTTAACAACGTATCTGTCTAGAATTAAGAGCACTTTATTTTAAAAC
>NW_013669483.1:40917-42624 GCF_000517525.1 Limulus polyphemus | reverse complement strand
CATCTCATTTAATGTGTAAAATTACAGTCCTGTGACTTCATATCATCTCATTTAATGTGTAAAATTAGTCCTGTGACTTCATATCATCTCATTTAATGTGTAAAATTACAGTCCTGACTTCATCTCATTTAATGTGTAAAATTAGTCCTGTGACTTCATATCTCATTTAATGTGTAAAATTACAGTCCTATGACTTCATATCATCTCATTTAATGTGTGTAAAATTAGTCCTGTGACTTCATATCTCATTTAATGTGTAAAATTACAGTCCTGTGACTTCATATCATCTCATTTAATGCGTAAAATTACAGTCCTGTGACTTCATATCATCCCATTTAATGTGTGTAAAATTAGTCCTGTGACTTCATATCATCCCATTTAATGTGTAAAATTACAGCCCTGTGACTTCATATCATCCCATTTAATGTGTAAAATTACAGTCCTGTGACTTCATATCATCCCATTTAATGTGTAAAATTACAGCTTCTCATAAATATTGTATCACTATTCTTATTAGTAACAACCCTGATCGTATATACGTATTTATTGACGTTATGTCTGATCAGGTTGCCTATAATAATTACTAATTACAAACTTTCTAAATTTGAAATCCACTTATATTCAACCACTTAACTACCATTTTTTTTTATGTAAATTCTTACTCAGACTGTAATTCATCTGTTTGTAAGGTGCAATCTCACCTCTTTTAAAAAGTCTAACAATATTAAATAGCTTATAACCCAGAATTTCAAAATAAATACTATTATCAATGTTCTCCAAACCTAACCAGGTTTCAGTAATTCCCATTATAACAGTATTCTGTTTCAACTACAGTTCTGAACTCATCATTTTGTTCCTAATACTCCTAATTTAAAATCATCATTGTTTATCTGTAAATCATCTTTAAAACTGTACTTTGTTATGCTTGAAATATCTTATTTCCAACTTTCCCATTATCCTATCAATTTATTTATTCCCAACTTCCCTCACCACTATGCAAGTTTAAACTATCTTTAATGAACATATTTAAAACTTCCTCAGAAAAACTACTACCTAAACAACTTAAGTGAAGACCATCTCTAGCTTATAATTCACCCTTACCCTCATAACTATTCTACAGGTCCTTCCAGCACACCTCAATCTTTCATTTAAGCCTACTAAGTAATCCATTTCCACATATAGCCTGAGTGAGAGCTCCCAACAGGACCACATGTTTATTTCTAACTGTAACCCTCCTGAAATTGTTGACACTTATGATTTACAATTTCCAACATCATTTGCTCCTACATGCACTACAAAAAGATCCTGTCTATCCTTTGGAAACAAAAAAAAATATTTTTGTCTATACTTATATATAAAGCACAGGTGTCTGTATGTCATCTAACTACTCCTAGGTTGCTAAGCCAATCTCAACCAAACTTTGTGATATGATAATATGGAACAAGGGGCATGTCAATTGTGGGTTTACAACCCCCTCCACCCTTCCTTTATTACTATTATCGAGCATTTATTATCTTTGATATCAGTTAATGTTCACTACATTCATTGATAGCACAACATCAAAGAATAAAATTTTTTATAATTATTATATTTTCTATAACACAACATGCACGTGCGTGTGTGGGTTTTGGGGGCATACAAACATCTTATATATATATATATATATATATATATATATCTCAGAGAGTGTACTAGCACTCTTATTGG
>NW_013669483.1:17821-39908 GCF_000517525.1 Limulus polyphemus | reverse complement strand
TATATATATATATATATATATATATATATATCTCAGAGAGTGTACTAGCCCTCTTTATGGTGGAATGCAATGAAACAAATGGCTGCCACTATTGCAATAATACATAAACTCAGATGAAATTTCTACCCCAAGAGCCACCATAAGGCTCATACGAAGAGTCCTTTCTTGAGGTATACCCACTTCCTACTCTGACCCTCAAGACACTTTTGTGGGCAATGACCATCAATTAGTTACTAACATGAAACACTGTGGAAGGACATTAAGAGCTGAGTGTTGTAAGTACCCCTACCACCACTACTACTTCCTACAAAGTCATCCTGACCATCACACAGTGTATACCATGTTTAAAGTATATTCATAGCGAGTTCTTAAAGCTTATACAAAACTTTTGGCGAGTTAATAATGAATACTGTAATAATATATTATAAGTAAAATTGTGTGAAAGTTAGGATTTTTTGTGTTATTTATCATAGCATCCATCCTCACGTTTCTTAAGTTCATAACTCGGACAAAGGACGTGTATCTCAGCTTGTTAGTTATAAACTTGCAAACTCATGTACTCCATGATAAATTAAAATTTGTTTGGGGTAAATCATTAGGTACATGAAATGCCACAAGTGGTTTTTAATGTATTTGTACGTTTGTTACACAGTACAGGTGGACACAAAATAAGCTCTTAAACCTACCACTTTTGAATTAAAACCAACCATTAAAAGCCATAAAAAGTAACCAGAAAACACAAGTAAATCTACTCTATCAACAATCATTTTGCCAAAAAAAATCATTATAACATTCTCTTTTATTTCTGTAAAAATATTAAAAATCAAATCTAAAAGGATACAACAATGGAATGTCAGTGAAAATAAACCGTTTCACTTCCGGTAGACGATTCAAACGTCATCCACCACAACTCTGAAAAAGATCATTCTCATTAAAACCAACTCTGTTAAGAGAGAATTACCTTTTATAAGTATTTTTCAGTCTGAAAATTCACTTCAAGTAAAGTAACTCACTTAACTATTAAGTGTAATATGACTATTATTACCAGTGCCACATGCAAATTTCCAGTTACTCTAACTGACTGTAACATGGCCATGGCGATTTGACTTTAAATTTAATAGTTTAAAACTAGTGGAAAACGAAGTTTAAATACTATTATCTTCTTGATTTTTTAAATGTGAATTTACTAACAAGTAACATAAGTTAGCTAAAACTGAAGAGTCGTGGCCCTCATGGGTATTTCTACCAGCTTCAAATATATTAATTAGTTAATTACTGCAACATAAAACTCTGAAAGGGAAATATGATGATACGTTGATAGCATGACTATATCAGTTAGAGCTATCATAATCAATTCAAAGTTTCACACCAAAGAATAATCCGACACTAATTGATGGTTTAACTTATAGGAGTTCAGCTTGAGATCTGCATCTGAGACAGGTAATCGATAAAAAGTTAATAAAAGTAAGACGAACAGACAGAGATTTTTTAAAGTTATGACTTAGGTTTATGAATTTTCCACACTACTTACCTCTACCCTAGCACTTGCCACTTTTTTGTCATTCACAATTTCATTATTCATACAGAAAGTAAAAGTGAAACTACAGACTAATATTAATAATGAAACTGAAAAACCATTGTAATACGCCATTATCTGTAGTAATTGTCATAAACAAATTATTATTCAAAATTGTACGGCTTATTCTTATAAATACTTCCTTTTCTCAACCGACTATCAATGAACATAAGTGTTATCGCATCACAAATTCTGGTGATTTGTACTAGCCTCATTCGTCAACTCATTAAAACGGAAATAATGTTGCGCCACCTATCAAGATACTAAAGTTAAGACTAATGAAAATTTACTTAAGCCATGAAATTGAGGTACCTGTTTACTTCGGTTGATGTCTATCAGCAAACACTGCACTTTTTTTAGGCTGTGCAATAAAATCAAATTTGTACAACCAACCTTTAATTCAAAAGCGGTAGGCTTAATCGATTATTTTGTATTCGCTTGTACGGTGTAACGAGCATACAAATACATTAAAAGCCATTTGTTAATTATTCAAAAATAAAAATTATGTTCGATTATTTGATGATGGTGTTCCAATTTAGTTTCGTCTGTATTAGCGAATTTGTTGGTTATCGATAGCTCCTGATGAAGCTGTAATGGCAAAACATTAAGTTAATAAAGATACATTCGGGATATATAGTCTTTATTTTATTTATTATAATAATAATACTCAGTTTTTAATTTCTCTTGTGCACATTAGTGTATAAAAACATTTTATAACTAGAAATTAACGACCTTAAAACACTAAATTTGGATTAGAATTTATCCTTCAAACCATTTGAAGCTTTGTACTGTCATTAATAACTTCTGTTTTAACGGAACGCTCTTGAAAAAGTTGTAAAGTGAAATGTTGAATGTCTAATTAAAGAAAAATAACAAACTGGGTGTTTTATGATGGGTTATTTCTAGTATTATTTAAAATACTCAGTTTTTGTCTGTCTTGAAAATGCGCGTGCACCATTCTATCTAAATGCGCATGCGTACGCTCGTGTTTCAACGGACGTAAACAAAGGGCGGATGTAAATAAACGTTAGTATATATTTTGTACAAACACATATTAAACTCACAACAAAATGTTTAAAAAGGTCTGATGTAAGGTCGTAGAATAACACTATAAGTTTTTTTTATTGATAGTATTAAGTACGGTGAAATTTAGCCCTAATTAAAGCAAAAAAATGTACACAAGTTATAGTGTTAATTTATCTCTTTAACAAATATAAGCCGTAAAGACAACTAATATTAGACGTGAAACAAGAGGACTTATAACATAAGTTACAAATTTCGGTGTCTGCGATTAGAATTATTTTGCATTATTCTATAAATACTGTATTTAAAGAAGTACTGTTGCAATAAAGATACTAACTTGACCGCAATAGCCTTCCACAGGAACTACCAGTTGTACCTGTCCAGAGGGCGGGTGTTTCTTCTAGTTTATATAATTGTCTAATATTGCTGTACAATTTCTCTTTGATTCCTGATTCACTTGTTTTACGTCTGAATGCCTTCAGAACGTCCTGTTGTTGGACAACAAAATCTATTGTATTTGGAAAATTACCATTCTTTTTCTCTCTCTCATAGCTTAAAAGAGCAAACTGTATAGCTTATCGAAAGTTTTTAAATGAAGGCACCACTCCAATCAGTTGATCTGTCAAATGATGATTGGCCAGTTGTGAATGGAAGTAGATAATGCCACCCACAGCATGAAGGTACTTGTCTCCCATCTTGGTTCAGGAATTAGGATCTTTTGGATTGATCTATAAAGCAGAATGTCATTCAGTTTTGCAACTGCAACAAGTGAACTCCATTTTGGTAAAAACATCCAGTGCTAGCCAGATCGGGGCCCAAGATAGTGGACTGCGCGAGTGCATATTGAGGAGGGAAACATAGTACTTCCAGAATTTACAAATCATTTTTATGATGTACTACTGACTAGCTCTAGTGGTGATTGACAGGAAGAATGATAGTACATCGAGGTTCTGTGTTCACTTCAGATGGGTGAATGTTGTGACTTTATGTTGATGCCTTTTCACTCCCGTGGACAGATGAATGTTTGGTGACACTAAGAGGTGTCCACTGATTCAACATTTCAATCAGAATTCAACACAGCAACGGTAACCCAGTGACATCTAGATATTAGAAAATTGAACAAGGTGACAACAGTAGGCCTAAGACTACTTCGAGATGGTTTCTACGAGTTTGGAATCTTCTTAGTTGACAAGTGTAATGTTCCTGCCACTTTCTAGAAGCTAATGGAGATTACACTGAAGAGGCTAATAGCGGAATTTCCGTGGAACAGACTACGCAATACGTGCCACACTTTCTCCAGTACAGTTTAGTGTTTATCTATAGCTCTTCCATCTGCCCTGAAGGAATTGTGTTCTTTCTCTGCACAGATTTTAAGTTAGGTTGTTATGAATTTAAGTGTAATAGTCCTTGTTTCACTGGGTTTACATGTATTTATTTTTTCTGTGATGTTAACTGTAGCGAGTGATCAATTCACAAACGGAGGTATAAGAGCTTCAGCTATACCAGCAGTCTGAGGCAGTTAGTATTTTACTGACGTGTTGAGATTAACGTCGTACAGATGGCAGCACACGTTATTGCACCACATCTGTTGAGATTTTACTATCCTAGGTGCTACAGCTTGGCTCATCATGTCAGGCCAGGTGAACATACCTGTGATAAAATAAAATTACAGAATGTCTTCTTGGTATGTTTTATACTTTAGTTCTACCAAAGTATTATTTCAACCAATTAAAGTCTAAACCTCTTAAAAGATGTTTTTTTTAAATATAATTCAAGTTGTGGTTGCTGAATGGGCTACGATTACGTGTTATAAATAGTGTGTAAACATTATTAAATAAGATTTATAAAGTTTCGTGAATTTTTATACATACACGTATAAGTGAAAATTAAATTCATTATTTAATGTGAAATAATTTATGAATATTATTTAACTTGCTTTTATATGTGTGTGTGTGTGTGTGTGTTTGTGTTTCATTTGGAGTATCCACCGCTACTGAAATTTGATGTTCCTAAAATATATTTTTTCAATATATCTGAATTATATATTTGGAAAGTTTTTCGGTATTTGTACTGTAGTATTGAAGAACAAAATCTTTTAGCTTGTGGAATTGAAAAAATAACAAACAAACTTAAAAGCTTTGGTATTAAACACGTGTATATTAGTTTCAATGTTTACGGTTTTATTAAAATGTTTTTTGAAGCTGTGATCTACATTTCAACAACGAAAATTGAGATGTTATGATGTATTCACGTTTCATTCCTATTAAAAACTCTAAACAGAAGCTATTATAAAGCTATAAACAAAGAAAAATGTGTAAAACTTGGTATGTCTAATAAATGTTCACGTGTATTATTTAATTTCTAAATTCGGTATGCTTACTCTACTAAGAGGTTGAAGGGGAGGCATTTTAAGCTCAAGAATAGAGTTAGAATTCTGTACCTGAAAAAATAAATCGGGTTTCATCGGTTATTTAAAATATAACAACAAAACTGTAATAAGAATGCACAGATCTACCCGAGGTTAGGGGAGGGCCAGTAAAATGATATATCTGGACCGATGTGGCCACGCTATAATTGGTAAGTATTTATTACAGGTTTCTTGTACTCGTTGTGTAAATTCAACTAATTTGATTCCAGTAATTTCTTGACTCTCAGAAGTAAGGTTGAGAAACTCCTGATAATTTGGTACGTGGTCGAACTTTGTCTTACAGGCAGGCTGTAGGCCACGATTTCACAACCGAAAAGTATTTATACATAAGGATTTAAATGTCCCATGACATTCTATTTACAATTGAAACTCGAATTTTGTCTAGATTATAAAATCAATTATTTTATTAAAGTTCTTTACTTTCATAAATAATTTGAATAAGCACTTGAATGAAACCATAAAACACACAAATCCACCTTTTTGATGTTTTATTCTAAACTCGTTTATTGTGTATTTTTTTGTTATCCACTTTTTAACTGTTACTTGAAACGATAACATTTAATACCTGTAGTGTCTTGCAGCGAAGTGGCTATAAAAAAAAAGAAGTGGGATATCAGTCATCACAGAAACAACTTCATAGGCCTACAGCCAATACAGTCAGATTAACGAGAAACAACTACATAGGCCTACAACCAATACAGTCAGATTAACAAGAGACAACTACATAGGCCTACAGCCAATACAGTCAGATTAACGAGAAACAACTACATAGGCCTACAGCCAATACAGTCAGATTAACGAGAAACAACTACATAGGCCTACATCCAATACAGTTAGATTAACGAGAAACAACTACATAGGTCTACATCCAATACAGTTAGATTAACGAGAAACAACTACATAGGCCTACAGCCAATTCAGTCAAGTGATTGATATATATATCCAGAAAGACTGCATGACTTTGAAATCACAGTTTATTGATATTATAGTAAATATCAATAAATAACATAAAAAATAAAGGTTAACACTAGCAGCAGCTACGGTCAACAATTTCATTGAACACCCAGATGTAGACCGTAATGTTTCCTTGTTCAGTACGTAATAAAAATGTTGATATAAGTGTCTGTTTTAATGTGAAAATCGAAGCTGTAATTAACAGGGATTTCGATTTCTTTAAATCATTGATAATTGCTGAAAATTTAAAAATTATTGCTGAATATCTTTGTTTGTATATATAATGTTATTATTAAATCGTTAGTGGAAAGCTGCCACTCTGATTATCATGTTAGTCTGAAGTTAAGCCTAAAACTACACAATGAGGGTTGGTGTATTCGCAGCTGCAATCGGTTTTCACAGATCCAGACTCTTGCAGGTGGTTGAAACGAATGGGAAGTTGACTAATGTATAGACAAACGAGACACGAGATGGTTTAGTTATATATTTTTTGTCTCTGATTTAGAAGTGATAGACTACAGGGAAGACAGCTAGTCGACACCACCCACCGCCAATTCTAAGGCTAATCTTTTACCAACGAATAGTAGGATTAACTATTACGTTATTACGTCCCCACGGCTGCAAGGGCGAGCATGTTTGGTCACGAGACTCAAACTGACAACTCGCAGATTGCGAGTAAAGCGCCCTAACTACTAGATCATGCCAGAATTTTGAGTTATTGTCAAAATAACTTGTTTATTATGAAGCCATTGCCATTTTTTGTGTGGCTGTTCCCCCTACTTGAATTTTAAACTCTTAATTCCTACCTCACGAATGTCTTTAAACGTGTTGCAGATTTAATATTTTAAGTCAGTGATTTCCATAAAAGTTTCTGCAATTAATCACTTTAAAATTAATCCGTGATTAGGAAGAATTATTACAAACATTATTTTAATGTGACAAGCAAGTGACGTAAGTAAATCAAAAAGACGTAGCCTACTTTAAAAACGGTGCCACAAGAATTTCGAGCACGTGACCACTGACCCGTCAAAAGCCTTACGTAAGAAAGGTGAATATGAAGATATTTACTGAGTTCACAAGCCTAATTCCTCCAACAAAACACTCGAAACTTCTTATTTATAATCAAACCTGTCTTGACGTCTTTGTAGTCATTGACCCTGACCTCCTAAATTGCCCTTTACAGCATTCATTTTTTGCTACGAGTCCCAAGCGTCATAAAACATAACAACTCATTTTGTTAAGCATAAGGATCCGCCATTCTCAGAACATACGAGTTTATTTAAGGTCATGTTTGTTTTTTTTCCTTTCTAGTATGAATTCAAACTGCGACCATTCTTATTTTACCAGTGATGAACAGAGTACAGGTAATCCTAGGAACCTAATAGGTAGTCCTTAGTGTACCTAGGAACCTAACAGGTAGTCCTTAGTGTACCTAACAGGTAGTCCTTAGCGTACCTAGAAACCTAATAGGTAGTCCTTAGTGTACCCAACAGGTAGTCCTTAGTGTACCTAACAGGTAGTCCTTAGTGTACCTAACAGGTAGTTCTTAGTGTACCTAACAGGTAGTCTTTAGTGTACCTAACAGGTAGTTCTTAGTGTACCTAACAGGTAGTCCTTAGTGTACCTAACAGGTAGTTCTTAGTGTACCTAACAGGTAGTCTTTAGTGTACCTAACAGGTAGTTCTTAGTGTACCTAACAGGTAGTCCTTAGTGTACTTAGGAATCTAACAGGAAGTCCTAGGAATCTAACAGGAAGTCCTTAGGAACCTAACAGGTAGTCCTAGGAACCTAACAGGAAGTCCTAGGAACCTAACAGTCCTTAGTGTACTTAGGAATCTAACAGGAAGCCCTAGGAACCTAACAGGTAGTCCTTGGTGCACCTAACAACAATCAAACAAAATATTTTACATTATTCAGCCAATAAGAAGCTGAATGATGTTCATATCGAGACACATCATTTGTCAAGCATAAACATTTTGAAGTACGATATACGTGTGTGTGTTTGTATATATGTAGAATAAAGAGAGAGAGAGTTCTTTGATTTGAAGAGTATGGTAATGTGTTGTTTACAACACAGGTTTTGGGTCAGCGGTAAGTTTCTAGACTTACAATGCTAGACTCCGGGATTCGATTCTCCACGGCGATCAGAGCACAGATAGTCCATCGTGTAATAAAAAAAAACAAGACAAAAAAATCTAGTAGTTTATAAAGTACAAGAGTTTCGGTAGTTTCCGGAACACAGGAGTTTATGTATTGCCTTGGATACACGAGTTTCGGTAGTTTCCGGAACACAGGAGTTTATGTAGTGTTCAGAATACATGAACACGGGCAGTGTTTAGGATTGTTTTCTTTGTTTTTTTTTAATTTCGCTCAAAGCTACACGAGGGCTATCTGCGCTAGCCGTCCCTAATTTAGCAGTGTAAGACTAGAGGGAAGTCATCAACACCCACCGCCAACTCTTGGGCTACTCTTTTACCAACGAATAGTGGGATTGACCGTCACATTATAATGCCCCACGGCTGAAAGGGCGAGTATGTTTGGTGTAACAGGGATTCGAACACGCAGATTGCGAGTCGAGTGCCTTAACCACCTGGCCATGCCGGGCCAGAGTGTTTAGGATATACGAGTTTATGTAGTGTCCAAGACACAGGAATATCATAGCATGACGTCACTTTCTGTAAATGACCAGATTAGTAGGTCTATAGGAACTTGTGTTTGCATACCAAAACCAGTGGTTCTCGAACTTTCTATATCACGGGATCCTTCGTTTAACTTGGCGAAAATGAAAATAAATAAACATACATCACACGTGTTTGAGAAGAAGAAAAGGTCCACCTTTCGAAAGATTTCGGGTTATAGGGTTTTTATTCATTTCTATCAAGACTTCTTGAGCCTACGTGTTTTTCTAACACCACGAATAACTAGTGTGTCAAGACTCTCAAGCCTAAAATAGTAGTAGAAGTAATATAAAAATCGTCTTATTTACATTGAGAACCTAGCGTTAAAAATATTAATAATTATAACAAAGTGACACATAATAACTAATAATAATAAGATATAAGGTAAAAGTGGTTGCTGCTGCTAGTTCTTAATTAAGGACGGTGCAATGCTACCTGGTTGAACACTGACAAACGTGCTGCAATGGAACTCCACAACTGGAGACAGGGCAGCCTGTGTTTTGGTCGACGAGTCCTCTAGCGTCCAAATAAATAATAAACATCCGAGTCTGTAAAGATTCTCATTCACACTTTAGTTTCAGCACGAAATATATTCTATATTTTTTATGGTGTCCCCCAGTGGCACAGCGGTATGTCTGCGGACTTACAACGCTGGAATCTGGGTTTCGATAGCCGTGGTGGGTAGAGCACAGATAGCCCATTGTGTAGCTTGTTTTGCTTAATTACAAACAAACAATTTTTATGGTTTTAGTTAACTATATACATTTAGGATTTAATAACTTTTTTATAGGTCTACTTGGGTGGTCAAAGGAGCCACGTAACCGGTTTATTTTTAAACCAACTGTTCATCTTTTATACACAATAGAACTATATAAATATTTCATACACTATGTATGTGTGTGTCTGTCTGTAGCAGTGTTGAATTCAGGAGTGTACAGAGGTAATTCTCCTATGCAAAAAATCCCCCCTGAAGTCGAGCTTGATTTTAATTTATCCCTCCCCCCCTCGGTGTAAATGTTTATTCTATTTCTACAAATAAACATTGAAAAATATTACATATTATATAAATCACAATTTTTTTATTCTACGAGAGGGTATGACAAGCATCAGTTGGATAAGCTCTGACGAGGAGATTATCGTGAAATATCCTGACAGGATCATGATTACCTCTCATTTATCCTCTTCCATTGGAATCATACAAGTGGTCTGTTTTTTTTAGGATACTACTCCTCATCCTCTGCATTTTTGACATCTTCCTGGGAGTTTTCTTGAGTCCCCTACAAAGTGGGCTCAACCATCTTCCTAGCATCTTAATGCCATGGGGATCTTGGCATTGAATGCTCTTCACTCCCCCCCTCTTCATGAGTGAGAGATTCTCTTGCTTTTGAGGTCTCGGACTCCTCCTTTCTACATCCTATAAATGGTCAAGTAACAATAGTTCATATACATGTTCAACTTTTATGTATATAATGATACAAGAGATTGTACTTTATTTTAGTGTTAACATTTCAGGCTAGTTGTTTTCGAATGTCAGATATCATATTCGTGAGAGAATATTATTGTACGTTCTAAATTTAATAAAAATCTTATTAATATTAGAGGAATCATAACGCGGTCCTGTTAGGGATATTTCGCGGCAACTTTCTCGTCCTTAGTGTTTAGCAAGTGATCAAACATATATATACTAAGGGTCGAATAAATAAGTTAATTTATTATACTTGACCATTATTGCCTAATATTTTTTTAACTTTTGAATTGTAAAATGAAACAGGTTTGGTAATATTGGATAAAAAAAATATCTTAGCGTGTCCAGCTGAGAACTGCACTCTATAATTATTTTATTAGCCCACGCTAGTCTAGTTAGGCCTATGATATAATGTTTTATACTCCAGCCTACGTACACATTTCATTTATACACACGTATTCAGATAATAATTTAACTACTCTTAGCAAGCCGTTTCTGTTTATAAACGTAAATTTTAACAAATAGCTTTCTCTTTACTTCACGTTTCTTTGGCTCGCAATGGATCAGCGGTGAGCTCCAGAAAATTCAAAGCCAAAATAGTAGGGTTCAAAACCCTTTGTGGGCACAACCCAGTTAGCCTATTGTGCAGCCGTGCACTTAAAAAAACACAAACAAAAAGGTTTTCTTTATAGTTACGAGTTGATTTTTTCTGGTCTTATGCACAGTATTACTTTTCCTTTTTTTATTCACCTACTCTACAGGAGTTCATTTGGTTTATTATTCACTGTATCTGTAGATCGTATTGGTTCTCTGTTTGTGCATGTTACGTATCAAATGATTTCGAAATAATAGAAAAAAAATTGGCGCCATAAACAGGGCGTCTATAGCAATGAAAAAAAAAAGAAGAAGAACAGGCTGTAAACCAGTCACACGGAAACAAACCCTCTAAAAGTTATCGGGGTAATGTTCTTGGTAAACCAGGGCATTTGTCAACTGACTGCATTTTTTAATTTATGAATAGCCAGAAAAAAAAGACGAAGAAAATAGTTCACGCCTTAATTTTACACTTTTACCATGTGACGATTATCAACCACGTGTACGGTCCTGGCAGCAACAATGATAATTCATACAAGTATCCCGGCATTCAACGCGCTCCATGACTTGATGTCCCCGAGTGGCTCAACGGCGAGTCTGAGGCCCATTGTATAGCTTTGTGTTTAATAACAAACAAACAAATCATAATTTAAAACAGGATCGTCCCATTTTCTGTCACATGGTTTTAGAGTATGGTCGCATGAGCTGGGCACTTTAGTTAAAGATACGAAAAAATGTATCCGTTCAAGTTTATAGTTCGTAATACAGTAATGGGCAAAATAGTATAACTCAACTACACCAGAGTCAAAGCTCTAAAATAAGCACTAATGTTTAGTTTAGTTTAAATGTTTGGCTGGTGGTTGACGAGCTGTCAGTGTGCTTTTATTTGTTTCAGAATTTTCAATTGATAGAATAGAGCACCCACCGCCGATATTTGGGCTACTCTTGTCTGACCGAACAGTGGGATTTGACCGTATACGAGTAACACAAATGGTATTTCGGTATGTTAAGTATATACAGTAATTTGAAAACAGACAAACATACGGACAAACTAAAACGTATGATACAATGTGTGAATTCCCAAGACAAATAAATTTTTTTTTACTTTTTTACGTCTTTTTTCCTCAATCTTAAACCCGCGTTTACATTAGGGTGCATAAGCTCACTGAATTACCTTCTGTTACTTTTATTACTCATAAAAGTAGTTCTTCCACCCCGGGGAGTCGCATTTAGTGCAAATGTTGTCATTTCATATCTTTATTTTATGTTTAATGTAAACATCGTTTGAGTAGGTTAGATGATTGTTATCTAAATGTTGTCTTATTTATTTCTCCAGATTGGGCGATCTGTTTAACATAATAGGACAATAATCGGATAAAACTCGATAAATAACTTACGTCATGTTCATGAAGCAGAACAGCGCCACCTTCCCCGAGAGTGGTAAGAAAGCGCAACCTTCTGTGTAAGAAGTCAAACAAATTCGAATTTGAAGTGAAGTGAAACACCGAATCTTTTGATTTATTTAGATTAGATGGCTAATTAGCATAATTATATATATATATGTGTGTGTGTATAATGAAATGTCTTAATGATTTCATCATTAAATTAACTAATGCCTGACCTAACGAGAGGTTACAATTTTAGACAACGTTTTCGTGTATCAGCATATCAGCATGACTAACTTGTCGGACGTCATGAGCTTAATGAATCTATTAAAAATAAAATATAGGCTACAGATATAACGATAAACATGTCGGATTTCCTAACAAACAAAGGTTAAAATATTGTTCAATGTCCTCTGGATATTATTTCATTTGAAAACAATATTTAGCGTGAAATAACTCGGTTAAAGCAGAGAACAACTACTAGGGCGGCGACAATTTTGAAATCTATTGATCGTTTAGATAAAATATAATCGGATAATTGTCGACCATTTTGAATCCAAAGTAGGAAACATGACTTAAGGTACAGAAATAGTTAAAATTAAGAGTTAGAGACAAGATAGTGGACATATTCTACTCTTTTTCTAGAAACAATACGTCTCAATGTTGTTGTTTTTTATTCAGTGGGTCAGTTTATGTTGTGTTACGTGAATAACTATTAAAAATGCAGCCCCCCAGTGGCACAGCGGTATGTCTGCGGACTTACAACGCTAGAATCCGGGTTTCGATACTTGTGGTGGGCAGAGCACAGATAGCCCATTATGTAGCTTTGTGCTTAATTACAAACAAACAAACCAAAGTAAATTGCCCCCCAGTGGCACAGCGGTGTGTCTGAGAACTTACAACGCTAGAATCCGGGTTTCGATACCCGTGGTGGACAGAGCACAGATAGCCCATTGTGTAGCTTTGTGCTTAATTACAAACAACAACAACATTAAAAATGCAACCTAGCGTATAAGACACACCTATCGCAACTCACGTGACACGTGAAAATTACCGTAACTGAAATAATTGAATCATTTAAAGGTTTATTTGTGTGTTGAGGGATAAACTTTCCGATTCAAATAAAATTATTATTTCTATTTCTGTATGGAAAGAATTACTAATTTTATGATTTTGAACTCGGTTTCTGCTCGCCCTTTCAGCCGTGGGGGAATTATAAAGTCACGCTCAATCCCATTATTCGTTGGTAAAAGAGTAGCCCAAGAGTTAGATGCCTTCCTTCTAGTCTATCGCTGCTAAATTAGGGATGGCTAGCGGAGATAGCTATTCCGTGTGCGAAATTTAAATCAAATCAAATCGACTATTCGAGTAATCGTCACAGCCTTATAAATTATTATCTTTTTTATCGCTATCTTAGTAAATACTAATCTTCATGTAGTCTTAGCTTCATAGGCTAATATAACCTACTTTCAGTTTTGTTTTTTTTCTTCAAGACAAAGCGAGAACATTTCTAAGAAGACAGCTTTAATATGAAACTCGGTAGACTACCGAGCACTTGAGAGAAGAAGGCTTGGCAACAGACCTAGCAGAAAAGAACCGTCGAAAATGGTTCTTTGTTTTTAGTTACTCTTAAGAAGTCCATATCTCCAGGGCGTGTTGATTTTAAACTGTTTCGTTTTTTTATTGCTTGTATTCTAGACATTGCTTTAAAGCGCGATTATATAAATACTTAACAGCCGAGAAGTGTTGGTATTAATTTTACTTTGAGTTTCGTTTGTTTACTGCACGTAATCCAGTTTTTAAAGTTTTGTTTATGTGAACTTTTAGTTCAGTTTCCCCAAAGTAACACTGAAGTCAAAACCAGGTTTTCAATTGTTCACATTGAGTAAAGAGAAACAATAAGTTATTCCACGTTCACTATTCTCAATGGCGGGCCGGCTTCCATTCTGTCTGTTTGTTTGTTTTAGAGCAAAGCTACATTGGGCTATCTGCTGTGTTCACCGCGGGGAGTTGAACCCCGAATTTTAGCGTTATAATTCCGGAAACTTATCGCTGACCTTTTCAGTCAGCAAGTACAATTATATTTCTTTTCTTAAAGCGGAACTAAACTTAAATTTTATATGGGGGGGGGGGCAACTAAAAAATAAAGAAACTGCGGGAATGAGCACGTGATTTTGCAAACATCCAAATGTATACTTTCAAACATTTGCTATATATCATATATTGATTTGTACTGTCAATCATGTATTGGTGACATAAATACATTAATTTTGAGGTTGTCGACATACACACACACGCCCCATCTACATCCAGCTACAAAAACTTTTAAAACATAAGTTTGGTACCGATATCTATCAATCATTCTATCTGTGCTGACACCTGGGGGCAAGACAATCATTACTTTCGATCAGATGTCCAGTGTAATCTACGATCTGTTTTATTAACATAATTGGATTTTGTAGGCCATGTCTAAAAGGGGTCTATTTAGCCTATTTTTTTAATACACAATTAGACTTTGAAAGTAATTATTTGCATACAATTTCAAGTATCTAAAATATATTTATCGGAAACCCATATACTATTTTATATTTTAAATTTAGTTGGCATGGAGTGAGGTTAGGTGGCGTTTCTCAGTATTTTTTTTGTTTTTTTTGCCTTTCTCAGCCAGTCAGTTAACCGAACGAAATAAGGTTTTGTTGGAGTTAAAGGTGTAGTTATTACTAGTATAACTCAACCTCAGGTGATGTCGAAGAAACTTTGTTACGATTATACAACTTAAACCAATCATTATTAGAATACCAATCAACATCAGAAAACATAACTCCATAACTAAAATATGTACAAAAAAATGATCTCTTTCCCCCATTTTTTTTTGCGAGAGGGGGGGGGGGTATGAAAGAATAGAAAAATAAAAATATTAATTATGGTAACCATGGTAACACCAGAAAAGTTACGGTGAACGCGTTGAGATACGTCTGTTAGAAAATATATAAACCTTTTATTAACACATTTAATTTTTAGTAAATATTTTGTTTGCTTCTCCAACTTCTATTAATATTCTAGTTGTCTATTTTGTTTTTATCAATCTGCTATTATTCGGTTCTTTATTTAGTTTCATCTCCATTAGTAAGGCAATAAAATTAACATGGTGTGATATTAATATCTAATAATGAAACTATTCATAATAATATCTCATTACTTTACCTACACGATCGTTTAAAATACCTATTACTAGTATGCCTACTCGGCATTTAAAAATTTGTAAAACCGATCGTTAAAAGTACCGTAATTTCAAATCCAATTAAATGGTCAGACAAGAGTGACCCAAGAATTAGCGGTGGGTGCTATTGACCCTCAAATCTATCAGTTCAAAATTATGTATAGCTAGCCAGCCCTTGTGTAGCTTTGCGCGGATATCCAAAACAAACTAATGGTTTAAATTAGTGTTTAACAGGCACTTTAACATTATATTTAGGCCCTACCCTAACGGTCATGCACGTTCTTTCCCATTGGTACTCAGAAACGTTAAAAGTAATTCGAGTAATTTTTTCCGTTGCTAGTAACTCAATACATATTGAGCATATTTGTACAATCATTTCACAAATGCCAGTTTCAAGTTCATCTCATGATAAATTCGTATTAACTCGAATGTTTTTCTACGGCTATTTTTCCTCAACAAATTTCATTTTATAAGAAAAAAAATGAGTGTTAACAAACGACAATATATTAATAGGCACAATATTTTTCATTTTGTATAAGTCACCGAATCCGTCACGTCACATCACTGGTTTTGAAGTGACCTTTTACTGATTCACATAACTAATGAGCTCGAGTTATGGCGTGAACCCTGATCTCTCAGACTCAGCTGCTACTGCAGGCTAAACCAGGGAGTGGCACGAGTGTAAGCTTCCTATTCTACACCCTACACGTTGCTTATAGCAACGTAGCTGTTATCAGGCAGCGTATAGAAAAACAAGTGTTCGTTCACTTATACATCGACTAGACGATTAAAAATTAAAATATAAGAATAAATATATTAGTGTGTTTATAAATAAATGATTCGTTTTCTAAGAATGAACTATCATACCAGTAGTTTCTCCAAACTTTGACAAGCCCATAATACTAATGACGTTTACACTGATGCAGCCAATCGGATTTGTCCTTGCTTCAAGCAGGTGGTTGTACTTTCTTAACTGCGTGATTCGTCTTTAATCCAATTGTTATTTCCGAAGGAAATAATAACGTGTGCGGTGCAATACTTAATGTGATTAGGTGACATTTCAAAGTGTCCCGCAAGTAAAGCGGGCACGTGTTCTACTGTTAAGGTAAATACTAATGTCACGATAAATGCTTTCACAATGGAAAAAGAAGTGAAAGGCTTAGTGAAGCAGCAACTTGACTATTCGAAAATGACAGACCCGCAGGAACTAAGAGAACTTGTAAGTTTTATTTTTTATTTTAATATAATGATACACGATACATAAGATTAGAAAATAAACATATATTATTAATTTATAACTTGAAAATAATCTCATCAGAATCCCAATAAATATCTACTCGTTATCAAATTTACGAAACTAAAGGTGTGAAATGTTCAAATTTCATTATTTGAATTTGACAGACCAGAAGTTGTAAAAAACAAACAAACTTGTTTCATATTTTTATTGTTAATTGTTATTGGGTTCGTAAAGTGCCATATTTAACAATTTGTTTGTTTATATAGTTATTATATAATATTTTGATCTTGAAACGTGTGTTTTCATATAGTATTGTAATAAAAATTAAAATGAATGGGACTGAGAGAAATGCGGAAATACACTGGATAGGAATAACGTAATAACTCGCAAAGCGTCCATCTG
This sequence comes from Limulus polyphemus, assembly GCF_000517525.1. Lineage (NCBI taxonomy): Eukaryota > Metazoa > Arthropoda > Merostomata > Xiphosura > Limulidae > Limulus > Limulus polyphemus. The sequence continues at coordinate 22,946 of NW_013669483.1, read as the reverse complement.
AAATTATATACTAGTACTAGGACTAATTAAAATCGTTGCACGAGTTTCGAACTTATTCACCAGTTTAGACGATAGATGGTAGGTTTACTTTACCATAATTTATATATTGGTACATTTAACCGATGGAATACTAAACGTTATTGCAGAATAAACTCCTTTTAAACATCACAAAAATAAATATTATATGTATAATGATACAAACGTGTTTTACCAAATTTGTTAAATGGTAATCGAGACTTTGATTTTTAACTTTAAGATTACCGTGGTTGTGTGACTCGGTTGAAACTCTAAAAGCTGAGATTCACTACTTGTTTGAAACTACCAAAACTAGCTTCGTGGTTTTCATTCGATTGATTATATATAGGCTAATAGTTGGTATAATTTCTGACGAATCGAAAAATTACCTCACATTTTCTCTAAACGTTCGTGTGTAGATAAGGAGACATTGACGCACACTGATAAACCGAATCAAAATATTTCTAGGTATTAATATTTCTACAATTTAAACAAACGTTATAATAAAATCCCGGAAGTAATGCTCGTAATAATAAGCCAGTGCTACGCGTAGTACTAGTAAAGTTGAGGCAGGCTCTAACGTTGGACTCTACTGAATATTTTGATGTTTGGGGAAGGACATTGATTTAAAATTGTTTTATGATGAATATCTAACAATTAAGGGAACAATTTTGCGTTACGTATCACCTTTTTATACTCAACAGATGGCGTAACGATTCATTGGAAGGACACATTTCTCAAAGCTCGTTGTTTTTTTACGTGTTAATAATTAGTGACTATCTTTAACTTTTTGGTTCGATCTTAGAAAAAATATATCGACCTAAGTTGGGTAAAGGTCAGTTTTAGTAAACTGTGCATAAGAAGATCGTAATGACATGGTGTTCTTTACTAGCTTTCCCCGAAAAACTTCATTATGTGTTATGTTAGTACAGCTGGAGGAAGACATGATTGTTTTTTTAACTGAGAAAATATACAACTTTTATTTGACTTTATTTTTTTGTATCTTTGCCTGTTAACCATTACCGTTGTGTGTGTGTGTGTGTGTGTAAGTAAAAAAAAAAAAACGTGTTCTTAGACCATGTTTTTTATGCAAATATTCTAATTTTCACCACAGGAGGTGCACAATAAGAAAAAAAAAACAATAAAATTCATTTTGCGATCATTGTGCTAACTTTTTTTAGGGTTGTAAGAATTTCTTCAAATGTAAGTTTTCAACGTATTTTTGATTTTTTTCTATCTCGCTTTGTTCGATCTATAACAGTATGCTGTTCCGTGAAACCAGAGCTTAGATCTAAACATAACAACGTTTTTTAGGTACGGTGAATCCTCATATGATTTTGGAAATAGCAAATTTTTCATGGGTTGGTTTTTAATTTCAAACCTAAAATCATTATTTACGGATTTTGATCGCAGACTTTTGTCAAATTAGGCCTACAAACATAAGAGAGAGGTGTTTCGTCGTCTGTCTTCGTTGTACAGGACTTAATCATTTAACCAAAAGTGATTGGTCAGATTGTTTTATTTAGTTACGGATAAGCAGGGCCGTAGGAAGCGGTAAGGCCTGACCACAGTTTCATGGCACGTATAACTACAATTTGTGTATTAAAACTTGCTTATTTTAATTCAATACATTACGTCGTGTGTATGCAGTATTTGTAGTTAAAATGGCGCAAGATTCAATTTCGTAGAATTAAATTTTAAACAACTTTCTAGGAGGGGGGGTATATGCCCCCAGATCCTCTAGAAATGGCAATGACCTGAACACTCCAAAATTGATATGGATTTCAGAGTGCACGTATTTTAATCATGAACACGTATTTTAATCATTAGAACATAAAATGTTGACAGGCAACCGTTTTGAATACCGAAATCACCATTTATGGAAGATATAAAGCATAGAGGCATTATTACCTCCGCCATCGAAGATGATGGCGGTTATGTTTTCACCCCTGTGTGTGTGTGTGTGAGTTTGTCAGCAATATTTCTCTAAAACGTCTAAATGGATTTGGACGAAACTTGGTATACATTTGGACTATGAATCAACTTAGAAGTGATTAGTTTTTTGGAGGGTCAAAGGTCAAGGTTACAGCAAGGGTAACAAAAAACCCAAAATATCCATATCTGTTAACATGGGGACCGATTTTTCACACTATTTTTGTTCTATAAATCAGTCAAAAATGATCGGATTTTGGTGAAACTTGATGGTTATATGTAGAATATAATTCCTTATTTTCCTGCCAAAAATAGTCCGTATTCGTTGATAACGACGGACATGCGGACATACTTTCGTATTTTTTGAGAGCCGAATATGATCAACGCTGAGTGGCGGAGGTATGCACTCTACTGAGTGCCCCCCTCTTAAAAAATTATTTTATTACTTGTTCCAGTAAAGATATTTTTAACGTTGAAAGTGTGTACCTTATCCTTTGTGCTTCCAAACATATTTTTATTTTCACGTTATAAATATTGGTCTGTTTCATTCCCCGTAAGACAGCATTTCTAATGCTTTTACTATGATTTAGCCTTATTTACCAAGTTTATTCGAATCTACAAACCTACGTAAATCCCCCGGCCAGTCGTATTAACATTAATGGGTTTCTTCTAATATTATTTTATCTTCTTCGTATTGTTGTGACGTCATTCTTTCGTTGGCGTATTTTAAAAAATTATCTGGAGAAAATAGTTCAACATAAAGAGAGCACGCACTTTATTTTCTCCTTGAATGTTTCTACGAGCTTGAACACTTGTTCACTGCCGTAAATTGCTGTAGGCCTACGTTACAAATGACGTTCAAACGCGTGATAGTAAACAGAGATCCAAACACCTCACGACAACACACTGACTCAACTTTCTATCTTGTAATAATGCATTGTATCTCTTCTTTAACAACTCTAAACATTGTTCTAGCCCCCCAGTAGCACAGCGGTATGTCTGCAGACTTACAACGCTAGAATCCGGGTTTCGATACCCGTGGCGGGCAGAGCACAGATAGCCCATTGTGTAGCTTTGTGCTTAATTAGAAACAAAAAACAAACATTGTACTAGAGATTTCGCCAGGTCTCTGGATTATTACATCATCAACGACCCCAGCGCCCTCTAACTGATAAATTATAACATTAAAAATATAGCTTACAGCAATATGTTAGTGATATGTAAAATCAATTATTAACATTATAAACTTTAGAATACTTAAGACTTTATTGGTTTAAGTTGTCATTGAAGTCATCCCCCCCATCCCCTCCTCCTACAATGTTAAAATGTTTCACTCGTTTCTTATCTGATTAATCACCCTTAGCAAAAACGTGTTAAAATGTTATTGACTTATATTAATTTTAAGTTTTTACTAGGTAAATTTTGTAAATAAGCTAGAGAAACTCGGTTTTCATTTTGACATTCCATACTCAAAACCACTAACATTTTGATATACGGAAATCCAAGTTTTTGACCTGCACAAGTTGAATGTACAATAGTATTTCTAAGATACTGAGTCATGAAGAGCCTATTAAAATGTCTAAATATTTACGATTGGAGCTTCGTTGTGCAACATTTGCTTAAGTTAGCCTGGCATGGCTGGTGGTTAGGGCACTGGACTCGCAATCTGAAGGTCGTGGGTTCGAAGCCCGTCATCGTCATGTCCTTTCAGTCGTGGAGGCGTCATATTATAATGTGACCGTCAATCCCACTATTAGTTGGTAAAGAGAACCAAAGAGTTGATGCTGACTAACTGCTTTCCCCTCTAGTTTATCACTTCAAAATTAGGGACAGCTAGCGCAGATAACCCTTGAGTAGCTTTGCGCGAAATTCAACAAACAAAATAAGCTTGCTTTAGTTGAAATTCAATACCAATTTCTTTTTCTATAACGTTAACAGGTGGCGTTTACTAGTTTAAGGGACTAATTATCAGTGCGTAAGAATAACAACACGTTACTTAATTTTAGCTCCTTCCAATGAAAGTATTTTAACCATTATTTTTGTAGAGGAATTTTATCGGTGATACAGATGTTTGCTACTTACCCTCCTCTCATTACATTTACATATATAGATTATCCATTCTCAACGAGCCGTGAACAATGCTACTTTTATGGTAAGTAAACGACTTTGGAAGAAATGTCGTGACGCACCGTAACAGAATCAACTCCCGTTCTGGATAAATGTTCTTATTGTTAGAAGACTATTTGACTCAAAGATAAATATAAAAAAAAATCTAATGACCGCTACTCGATGGTCCTTTTATGGCAACTCAGCACACTGCTCGAGAGAGCGAGATGCAGTCTCACTTCAATCGCATCCGAGCGAGATAAGCCTCTGGTGCACCATAAGTTACTAAAGTGGGCGGTTAATTAAATTCCTGAGAGAAAGACGAGGGTTTCCCATGTGTATCAATAGGTTTGGCTGTCTAACAAGATGACGTCACTTTTGGAAGTTCCTGTTGATTGACATAGAATGAAAAGAGAAAAAACGAGACGTTTTTTTTTATCTATTTTTATTCGTGAAGCAAGTTGAACAATTTTTCGAGACATAAGCGCTGTTCAAAATTTGATAAAATTGTGCAAATATAAAAATTAGTATAACTAGACAGTCATAATTATTAAATATATACGGAACCTATTATAACGTGTTGAAAGGAGTTTAAAATGGTAATTTAGGCATAGCTTGGATTTTTCGAACTCGACAGTGGTATAAGACGAATAAAAAAACAATAAAATCAAATTATGTTTTGATCACTGTTTTATTTTTTTATTTAAGCTTCGTACTACTACGTTTTAATGTAGCTCCATTAGTTCTCGAGTTGTTTGGGTTGTAAGTGTAGATTAGTTTCGAGTTGTTCGGGTTTGAAGTGTAGATTAGTTTCGAGTTGTTCGGGTTTGAAGTGTAGATTAGTTCTCGAGTTGTTTGGGTTTGAAGTGTAGATTAGTTCTCGAGTTGTTTGGGTTTGAAGTGTAGATTAGTTCTCGAGTTGTTTTGGTTTGAAGTGTAGATTAGTTCTCGAGTTGTTTGGGCTTGAAGTGTAGATTAGTTCTCGAGTTGTTTGGGTTTGAAGTGTAGATTAGTTCTCGAGTTGTTTTGGTTTGAAGTGTAGATTAGTTCTCGAGTTGTTTGGGTTTGGAGT
>NW_013669483.1:13006-16919 GCF_000517525.1 Limulus polyphemus | reverse complement strand
GTTTGGTTTGAAGTGTATATTAGTTCTCGAGTTGTTTGGGTTTTGAAGTGTAGATTAGTTCTCGAGTTGTTTGGGTTTTGAAGTGTAGATTAGTTCTCGAGTTGTTTGGGTTTGAAGTGTATATTAGTTCTCGAGTTGTTTGGGTTTGAAGTGTAGATTAGTTCTCGAGTTGTTTTTAATCTACACTCAAACCCTACACTTCAAACCAAAACAACTCGAGAACTAACTCGAGAACTAATCCTCGAGAACTAATCTACACTTCAAACCCAAACTTGTTTTGGTTTGAAGTGTAGATTAGTTCTCGAGTTTTTTAATTTTTATGTTTAGGCATCAGCTTGTTTTATTGAAGTTAGTTCATCGGTTACACAATCCAACTATTAATGAGTAGTAAGTAAGTAATCTTAGAAACTCGTTCAATTTCTTCTCGACTGCTAACGTTAATGGCTTTCCAGAGTTTATCTAAAACTGTAATATGCAGTCTCACGTGACTTAATGTGTGGTCCGGTGACGTAGTAACGTGTAGATGAAATCTGAAGTATTATTATTACTGGTCTTTCGTACAGAATGTGGTCAAAACTAAGACCTGAGCTGGAGGTTCTGCGCAAGTTGACCAGTCACGTTGGACATTAATGAAATTTGTTATGTGTAAAATAACTCTACAACTTTTCTGAACAAAATATCATATACATGTTTAGGTCACTGTAATAGATGACGCTCTAAAAGAAAGGCTCACGTGGTGAACAGTTAGGCCGCTTACTTACTGATAGTGAACTCTTGAAAGCCATAACATCAGCGTGAAGTTACGAGTGCTCGCTTCTCAACTCAAGGTTATATAACATGTTTCACCTCTACTGTAGTTGACAAAGTTCATGATTTTTTCGATCTGATGGAGATCATTTTAACTGCCCGTAAACATGTGGAGGTGTGATCTCTAGCACGTGATTTCTTCTTTTATTGTACAGAAGTTTTTCGCGGGGTTTTGGTAATACCCTGCACGACCTTGGACTGAGCGCTACTTAGTTCGCAACTTGCTAGTTTTTGTATTGATAACTGAAAGTCATTTGATAGTGTTGATTTATTTTTTAACTAAAGATAAAATGGGTAGACTCATCAGTGTATATGATATTGTATAGTGACTTCAGTCGCTAGTTAAGACTCGCTGGGAATATTGTGTACAGTTTGTCTTAGCATATACTAAAGAATATTGACTTATTGGGAAGGGTCCATAGGCGGCTTACTAGGATGAATCCAGGCTTGTAAAGATTATTTTTTTAGAGATGGTTTAAGATAATTTACTTTCTATGAGGGAAAGAAGGGTTAAAGGAAAACACGCTGGAGTTTCCAAGACTATTCAGGAGATCGATATAATATAGGCTTGTGTTTTCTGAAGTCTATGGACAAGAGGACACTCATGCTGGAGTTTCCAAGACCATTCAGGAGATCGATATAATATAGGCTTGTGTTTTCTGAAGTCTATGGACAAGAGGACACTCATGCTGGAGTTTCCAAGACTATTCAGGAGATCGATATAATATAGGCTTGTGTTTTCTGAAATCTATGGACAAGAGGACACTCATGCTGGAGTTTCCAAGACCATTCAGGAGATCGATATAATATAGGCTTGTGTTTTCTGAAGTCTATGGACAGGAGGACACAAGTTTAGGATATAGAATAGACAGGCTAGGCTCCAGAGGGTTATTTTACTAACAGGGTTATTTCTTAACTAAGGGGCACTTGTTTAGCACAAAGCTACACAATGGACAATCTGTTCTCTGCCCACCACGGGTATGAAATCTGATTTTTAGCGTTATAAGCCCTCAGAGTTTTAAGTTTTTGTTGAATTTCGCGCGAAGCTACTCGAGGGCTATCTGCGCTAAAATCCGGGTTTCGATACCAGTACGGGCACAGCACAGATCGCCAACTGGTTAGATTTGTGCTTGACACCAACCGAACAAAAAGGTGATAGAGAAGGGAGAAGGAACATAGTCAATGCCGCTTGCCGACAACTTTTGGGGCACTCTAATCGGTTAGAGGGATAGATTGTCACATTATAACGCCTCCACGGATGGAAGAGCTAACATGTTCGGCGATGGTATTCGTACCCATAGCCCGAAGATTGGGGATTGAGGGCCTTATCCACCAGCCAATGTCAGGTCAAGATTTTAAAAGGAACATCGGCCTTAAAAATAAATTGTGGCTGTGGTAGAACAGCGGTTCTCAAACCTTTTAGTTTTCTGACCACTTCGGCGGGTCAAAAGACTCCGTGGACCACTTACTGGTTCTACCCTATCCGATTGTGCTTGATGAGGGTTCTGCCCTGTTTTCTCGTATGGCCTCAGCTGTGGTGTTGCGCGACGGTGATTTGCATTTTGAACCACCTGGAGGACCCTCGTACATTAGCAACGGTTCACGGACCACACTTTGAAAAACACTGTCCTAAGACAGCCTTAAATGACCGAATGCTGTTATGTTATATAGTCTTTACTAACTTCGTTTCCAAAACAAAAATTATCAGTAGTTTGTTTGTAGTTAATCACAAAGCTACACAAGCTTTGCCCACCACGGGTATCGAAATCCGGTTTCTAGCGTTGTAAGACCGCAGACATACCGCTGTGCCACTGGGGGACGTTATCAGTAGTTCTTTTATCTCACATTTATACACTAGTGATTGTTTGTTTTAATTTCGCGCAAAGCAACACGAGGGCTATCTGCGCTAGCCGTCCCTAACTTAGCAGTGTAAGACTAGAGGGAAGGCAGCTAGTCATCACCACCCACCGCCAACTCTTGGGCTACTATTTTACACACGAATAGTGGGATTGACCGTAACATTACAATGCCCCCACGGCTGAAAGGGCGAGCATGTTTGGTGGGACTGGGATTCGAACCCGCGACCCTCAGAGCGCGAGTCGAGCGCCCTAACCACCTGGCCATGCCGGGCCATACACTAGTGACATTTAAACTTACGATTTTTCTTTTTCTTTTGTTTACATGGATGTTGTTCGTAGTTTGTATAAACCATTGTATAAAATATTCGCGTGGATGATTTTTAATGTTCGAATGGAATAGGTAAAAATTACCTTTGACACGAGGCGCCTGAACTTAGAAGCTGCGTTTATTTTTTATTTTTTTCATATTTTCCTCATTTTTTTTTCCTGGAGGTATTAAGAATATTTTGTTTCGTATTAAAAAATATGGAAACACCACGAACAACTAAACAATGGTGGAAGTAGTTAATGTATTTTTTAATTATTGAAGACTATCCAGTGTCACCGTGGCAGTGTGACGAACAATAGAACCGACTACTAGACAGAAAGATATTACTGTAGCGTTAAATAAATAGGCACGTTATGCAGGAGCGTATTAAGGTTAACTGGCGCTCTAGGCCTACAATTTTTGAATGACTCACCAGGAAAATTATCTATCGACATGAGAACAACAATAAATTCAAAATTCAACGAAATAGATGGAAAGCTGTATTAATTATGAAGAAGTTTCAAAATTATTTTAATTTTGAAATTAAAAATAAAATTCCCCTAAGATGCGTCCCTCAAATTATTCCACTCTAGGCCCAAGCCTTGACAGCTTACTGATTAATACGCCTCTGATGCTATATTTAGTAAATTTTTTTCTCACATTCATTGGTACAATACTGACTGTTAGTTCAATATTTTTTCACACTTAGAGTATATATTCTTGTTTTGCGTTCACTTTTTGATGGTTTGAATGAAAGTACACGTTACTTGAATTTAATCGTTTTACTCAACTGTACCAGATACTTTTATTACCAACAGATCTCTAACCATTAGGCCCATCCGTTAGGCCTATGGCGTTATTATAATTCTGTGGCTAGGAGAGCTAAGGGATGCAGTGATTAGTGATATATATATATATATATATATATATATATATATAT